>NC_056737.1:1452760062-1453060062 GCF_019279795.1 Protopterus annectens
CCTTGATCAATAGCCCTTGTTGTTTTTGAGACACACTTAAGGGTTGTATTTGACACTGCACTACTAGTTAGCAATAGTTTGCATATAGGACACCTAGTACCAAAAAGGCAAATCATCCAGAAGTGTGTCAAGCCATGGTTTCTGAAAGCATGACACTCAGCTTGCACAGTGCTGTATCACAGGACATGAGCATACTGCCTGCACATAATCTACACTGACCAACCCACAAATTAAACTGTGGCCATCTTCAACCCATTTCATTTTGGATAATCTCATCAAGGAATTCTGCCATCTCTAAGCACTTTTGAACTGTATAAATCATGCAGTAGGCTTTATTCTTAATGAATGCAGTGACTCTGCTTATTCTGCTCATTCTAATGACTGGAAACCTCAACCTGTTTCAAGATGATGGTGTAGCCTACGTACTTTAAAAAAAAATCATTCTTTATATATCTGAGAGATAGACTCCTTCTTCCCTACTCCATTCATTTCCTTACCACAGATTTGGGTGTCAGCATCCACATTATATCATTCCTGTCACCACAGTGTCTGGAAGTAGACAATATTACAGCTGTAGTGTCCTCTGTGTCTTACATCTGCTGAAGCAAGATACAGGTCCATTTTGTCTCACTCCGTTATGAGGATACTCTTATCTCTCCTTGCTCCTGACCATTGTTTTCCTGATGATGGTGACCTAAGTTTCATTTTGTTGGGTTTCTCAAACTGCAAACCTAGATCAAGGTTTCATATAACTTTTTCAATAGAGCACAACAACACATTTCTTGTGCTCACTCAGGTCCCCTATTCAGAATATATACTCCCTTAACTGTCCAGTGCAAGAAAGTAAGTAAACATGTGGCATTATATCTTTACATGACTACATAAATAACCCATCTACCAGGGTGTAAGGTAATGGAAAAGATCAGAAGCACCAACTCCATACCTATATTAAATTAGACAGGAACCAGTTTGATACTGAGCTCTCCCATTGCAAATGGTGACTGTAATGCTACCCTTGTGAATGGGGTCACAGTGCTGCTGTCAATATGTGATAGCTGCTGCAGGACTAAGATAAAGAACTTCTGGATTGTTATTGCCCTGGTAAAGAAGGATTTAATATTGCTGCTGATTGTACTCTGAGATGGTTACTAGTGTGTTAATTGCTATCTGATGGTTATTTCTGATTTCATCAAATGGACTTTCTGGGAAACCCATTCATTCAAAACTGGCAGGCTGAACAAGCAGCTTATTAATGTTTTTACTTATAGGGTAGACTTCTGCACACACCTTGTATGGGGTTGCATTTCCTGTTGTTTCATTCTAACTGAATTAGCTAGTTCCTAAGTCACCAAACCTTAGGATAAGTTATTAAACTCAAAACAATGTGTATATTTATTCTATGGGTCCAAACCAAGTTGGTTTCATAGACTCGGTTCTTGGCAGACATCAGGAATGCTGTACAGACCCTGCATGTGCACTGAAGCTGCTAACAAAGCTGTGTAATGGGACCTAGAAGACATTTCATAGGTTCATAGGTTGTTACCAGGCTATCGGCCCTAGGGCCTATACAAGCCTAGCAATAACAATTCCCTGGCAATTTCTTCCCACACTATTTACTTCCCTGGACCCCTGTCTAGCAGGGTGACTGACATGATGACCGGGGTGAATTTCCTTTCTCCCATCCAATCGTCAAAGTTCCTTTTGAAGAGGACCAAAGAGGCGCTTTGCTTGACATGTATGGGCAGTCTATTCCAGAGTCTGGGGAGTCTCTGGGTCAGGAACCTATCCCTCCAGCATGTTTTGTTTATTGTGATGACAAGGTTTAGATCCCTGGAGTGTGTGGCTCTGAGGGATTGGGATTTCTTTAAGTGTAGCATGTCCAATAGCTCTGGGTTTGACATGACCTTGTATGTTAAGCAGAGATCGCCTCTGAGTAGACTATATGAGACAGAGTATAGTTGGAGTTTTTTAAGGCGGTCAGCATAGGGCATCTGCTTTAGGCCTGTGATTCTTTTAGTGAGGTATTTATGCGGCCTTTCCAGTTGTTGCCAATGTCTTGAGAAGTACATACCAAATGGGGAGTTGTATTCTATAATGGGTCTAATGAGGGATGAGTACAGTGGAACAATGACCTCCTTTTTTCCGGATGAAAAGCCCTTAGTGATGAGGTGTGCCACATAGAAAGATTTCCTGACTGCTGTGGTGATGTGGTTATCGAAGGTGAGACCACTGTCCACCTATGTCCCTAAGTCTCTTATCACACTTTCGGTGTTTAGTGTACTGCCACCTATGGGGTAATTCACGGGTACATGTTTTTTCCCAAAGGGGATAACTATACATTTCTTGGCATTGAGCTTGAGCCCATGGCTCTGGCACCAAGCATCTGTTTCTGTAAGGCCTTTTTATAGAGTATCCACATCATTTGGGGATTCAATAATGGCTCCCAGTTTGCAGTCATCTAACTTTGTTAGCCAGAGTCCCTTAGTGTTGGCCTGTACTTCAGCGAAGTAGATGCCAAATGAGCGGTCCTAGAACTGAACCCTGAGGTACTCCTCTTGTCACTTGTCTGGAGCTGGATTTGGAGTTGGCTACTTTTACAGTGTGGGTTCTATTAGTAAGCCAGTTGGCAACCCATCGAGTTACGTAGGGATTAATGCCCAGCTTAGTAAGTCTATCTATGATTCCAGAGTGGGGGATGGTGTCAAAGGCCTTGGTGAAGTCCAGATAGGCTGTATGGACCGCCTTACCCTCGTCCATGGCTCTGGAGACTGATTTGAAGAAGTCAATCAGGTTCAAGAGACAAGATCGGCTCTTCACGAACCCAAAGTGGGTGGGGTCCAGTGTTTGAAGGTTGCCAATGTCTTTGTTTATAAGTTCCATGATAATACGTTCCATGGCCTTGCAGATCAGGCTCGTCAGACTGATGAGGCAGTAGTTCCCAGGATCCAAGGTGGATCCCCCCTTGTGGAGTGGGATAACTGTAGCTGTGCACCACTCAGTGGTCATGAAGCCTGAGGTGAGGCTATGATTAAACATGACACTTAGATGAGGTGCCAGTTCATTTTATAGTTCATGTAGTACACAGCCCGGATGTCATCTGGTCCCATGGATGCTGTATTCTTAGCTTTGGATTGTGCGGTTTCTACCTGTGTGGCCGTGATTACAGGAATTTGGCAATCTTTTGGTATTGAGATGGGCCCTTTAGGGGGTGAGAGAGGATTGAAGTTGGCACTGAATTGATCTGCCAGGATATTGGCAATATCCTTGGGATCAGTATATTTAATGTCATTCTGTTGTAGCTCAGAGCAGATCTGAGCATTGCCATTTAGATTATTGACATAGTTCTAGAATGCCTTGTGGTTGTCTTTGGAATCTTTGGCAATTTTGTTTTTATAACTAGCTTTGTAGGATTTTATGAGGGATCGCAGCTTTTTATTGATGCTGGTAAGAGAGTTTATTGCATCCTGGGCCTTTCTTCTTTTCTGCAACAGTTTTTTCCTTTTGTTGTAAAGTTTGTTTATGGCAGGGGAACACCAGATTGGCTTCCTTTTTTTGGTAGAGAGTATCTTGGTTCTATTTAGGATGGCATGATTCATGCATGAGTTTATGTGCTCGTACAGTGCCTTAGTATAGGATTCAGCAGTCGAACATTCAGTTCCCGTATGCATGGGTGTCATGAAGTTTGTCACTTCTGACTTGAGTAGCATGAAGTTGGCTTTGGAGAAGTTTTTTTTATGGAGGTTTCCTTACTGCGGGGTGGAGGTGGGATGTGGATGTTAAGGGTGATTAGCTTATGGTCAGACCTGACCAACGAGGGGGTGATCATAGGTGTGGAGCATCAATTTCTCATGTTGGTAATGATCTTATTGGAGCCCCTGGTGGGACTATGGATTAGTTGATCCAGCGCGTTGGAATTTATGAATTCCAAGAACCACCGGGCAAAGGTGTTGGTACATGAGTAGTTTTCCCAGTTAATGGCAGGGTAGTTGAAATCACCCAGTATTAGGGTGTTTGGTTGTATCTTAATATTTTCCAGTATGTTTAGAAAGGTGTAGTGAGAATCTTGGGGCATGGTGGGGGATCTGTAGCAAGCTACAATTTGGATTGTAGTCTTACCTAGTGCTAGTTGCACCCGGCGAATTTCAGATGCATTGTGTTGGGCAACTAGCCTGGTGGTGTGAATATCCTTGGTGAATATGGACACTCCTTCAACTTTAGTGTTTCTATCCTGGTTTGGTGGCTGTAAAGTGTTGTAAGAGTTGTAGTCTGGTATTGCAGGGGTGCTCTCTGGAGCCTTGAACCAGGTCTCAGTTACTGCACAGATATCGATGTTCTCCATTTTTAGGAGTGACTCGAGAGAGTGCATTTTGAGGTTTAGACTTCTAGCATTGAGCAGCATTACGTTCAGAATTTGCATACTTCTGTTACTAGGAGGGTGAACTGTGGAGTGGCACAAGCCTTTCCAATTACTCTTAAGAGACAGCCAGCATCATACTGCAAATGTTAGATGTTAAGTCTGTTCGGCTGAGCTACACACATCAAGAAGGTTACATATATGTGTTGCCTCTACCTCCCCACACAAACACACACTCACAGATATACAGACACACAAACACACACACACACACACACACACACACGCACACACAGACACACACATGCACACAATGATGCAAACACCTGCAATATCACAACTGAGTAAATCAGCAATTAATAACAGTAAATAGCTATACTGATATGAAAATGACCTTATAACCAAATTAGCTGGTAAGTAATGACAGTTCTGTATAAATAATCTTTCAAAATATATTCTTGATGAAACAAAAATATTTAACAAATATAAACAAGCAAATTACAAGTAAAATAAATTTTCACACTGCAGCCAGTATTTTGTCTTTCAGTATAACAAAACCTTTTTTCTTTACTTATGGTAAACCAGAATCCTTAGCAAACCATTTAAGTCATGCCTTCTATATTTAATACAACATACAGTTTTTTGCTATATAACAAGGAAAAAAGTTTTTGAGTGAAGATTGGCTGTATTGTAAAAAGAATAATAAACTGCAATATGAATAATGCTTCTAGATAACCAAGCAATCACTTTTCCTACAGGTGCATGTACAGGTGTCTGTAGGGGTACAAACTAATCTTTCTGAATCGTTTCTGCGACGTTAAATGGTAGTAAAGAAGGTGGCTTTCTGTTGCCTGCTGAATGATGCAAGAAGATGAAAGCATAATTCATGCTGGAAAAAGCAAAAGAGTTATGGCATTTCTGAATAAACAACTGATGGCTGAAAAAAATGATAAAAGCACAACTTATAGTATCTCAATACAGTCTAAGAACACGTATCTTGTTAGCCATTGAAAACGCTGGTAGAGCCATTAACCATGTTGACCCTGAAATAACGACATTGTAGCAAAAGTGGTATCTTATCTGTCGGAGAAGACTTTTAGAAACAATTTGTCAAAGTTAACACAGACTCAGAAAGACTTTTTTTCTGAATGATATAATAAATGGCATTTTGTATATCTTTTTGGGATGAGCACTGATCTCAAAAAAATTATCTAACTGCAAGCGTGTACTTCCAATAATTGATAAAGATATAATTATGTTTAAGAACAGTTGTTAAAGTTTACCTTTTGCAGCTTTTACTTAGCTTGTCTACTAAAATTACAATACGTTAGTAGTGTAGATTTATGTAGTACAGATGGTACCCCTTCTGCTAGTTCGAAATCAGACAGAAGCAACTTTTATTGCTGGTCTACTAACACAACATAAGCCTCAAAACTAACTAAATAAAGAAATAAAGAGAAAAAATAAAAACCGCATTCACTCTCAGTTCTCTTAATATGAACACCTCCGTCATTATAGGCTGGCTAATTAATTAATTATGTGGGGAGTTTTGCTACTAACTGTAAAAGTCAGCATCCTTCCAATGATTCTTTAAGCTCGATGTTTAATTTCAACCATTTCAGTTACTAGCAATTTCAGTTTCCACTGTCAGTATCCTCAAATCAAGACTTTTTATTATGATAATAATTACAAACAATTCATAGTATTTCATAAACGTTACTGTTATGTAACAATTTTTGTTGATCTATTTCATTAAAAAAGTCTGACCTATATACACTTCATTATCTATAAACAACCTGTTCACATAGACAATAACATGTTATTAATGCAATTATATATTCATACATATTACACCCTGTTGTTGGCTACCATTCATCTTAACACTCAATATGGTCTTAGCAATGCTTTCTTTTGATGCTTCTCACAGCAGATAGTTCAAATGCAGGGTTTTAAAATTAGTACACATTGGTATATTTAGTATGAAGAATAAGATGCAGTAACTTTGAAGCTGAATCACCATTTATCAACCAGATATCCTAGCATTATTTGAAATGTATCTTACAGATGCTATTTCAGATGACCTGGTAATGCGTAACGGTGTGCTGACAGACTCTGTAAAGATAATGGTGGTGTGATTATTTTTGTGCTGTTCAACCTGCCTTGCTTCTTGCCTGAAATTAGATTCCATGCATTAAGTATAGAGGGTAGTTGTCCTTGTTATACTCAAGGTATATGGCTCCATGACTCTCTGTATGCCTTGGTGCTGATTCTCATGTGCCTGTGTCAGAGGAAGCTCTCCTTGGGCTCAGCTCCATTTTTAAATTGAACTTATTCTGCCAGGTGGTCTGAATATCTGTTGGAAAATCTCACAGAATGGATACATTAATTTATTAATATAGCTCTGTGGTTCTGTTCCCATTGGCAGTTTGCAAAAAAGCATTAGAGCTGTGAGCAGTTAATGAGTTTATGAGACAAAAATATCTAACAGATATGCTGCTTTGGAGAAATTAGGAACTTCAGCTAGGCTCATTAATGGTGTCTTGGCCTGCATGTCTCATAGCTACCTATGAACCTTAGAAATTTTCTCATGCATCTGGCTTACCATCTCATCTTCCTACTGACTCTTTTAAAGTTCCTTGGCTAATTAGATATTTCTTCCCTGGTATCTCTGGAGCTTAATGGTGTATTTTTATCTCTCTCCATGACAGGCACTGGGACCTGGGTGTCTCAAATTTTCCCAAGGAAAATAACTTATTCCAGTATTCCCCTGACTTTTCCTTACCTTTGTTTGTAGGGTTAGTTTGATTAGGTTTAAATAAATCATCTAAGCTATCTTCTATGTTAATCTCTCTTGTCCTGTCTTTTTATTGTTAGAGTCCTTTAATTTTCTCCTGTCTTTATTACATCTTCTTTTACCATTTTACTGCTTTTTTGAGGGTCGTTTTCTTTTTCTGAGTTGATTTTCTCCTTTCCTTCTTAATGTCTTTGTCTCTTTCTTTAGGGAGATTTATGCATAGTGTAGTGTTACCTGGTTTATCTACGCTTATTGTGGGCTATGTCTTGCTTTGAGGTAGCCCTTCAATTGGCTTTGTAGTTTCACTTCTGTTAATAAAATTCCCTGTTTCTTGATCAGGAAGTGAGGTCTTTCCAGACTCTTGGAAATCATCCCCTTCCTACTCCCTCCCTAGCTCTTTAAAGTGTTAAAAATCTTTCCCTAGAATTACTTTGTGATGGGGATATGGTACAGATGGAAATGTTTGTAACACTGACCAAAACTGGGTCTGTATCTTCACTTGGGTAATCAGCTAGCACCTTCTCTCATAATGAATATAGAGGACATCTATTAGGTTCATAGGTTCATAGGTTGGTACTAGGCTATCGGCCCTAGGGCCTATACAAGCCTAGCCATAACAATTCCCTGGCTATTTCATCCCAGAATACTTACTTCCCTGGTCCACTGTCTAGCAGGGTGACTGACGTGATCCCCAGGGTGAATTTCCTATCTCCCATCCAATCGTCAAGGTTTCTTTTGAAGAGGGCCAAAGAGGCACTCTGCTTGACATGTATGGGCAGTCTATTCCAGAGTCTGGGGAGTCCCTGGGTCAGGAACCTATCCCTCCAGCATGTTTTGTTCATTCTGATGACAAGGTTTAGATTCCTGGGGCATGTGGCTCTGAGGGATTGGGATTTCTTTAAGTGTAGCATGTCCAACTGTACTGGGTTTGACATGACCTTGTATGTTAAGCAGAGATCACCTCTGAGTAGGCGATATGCGACAGAGTATTCTTCTTGGGGTTTGCCCATTCCTTTTACAAAGATACTGGGCTTTAAATAATGGGATCATGCTAGTAGATCTAGGAGCCTTGAAGCTCGTATCTATTGACCTTGAGCATACATTCTCCTTGTGTGGCTGTAACACAATAACAGAAGGTCATTTGTACCAACCATGTACTTGGTCAGTCACACTCCATGGCCTCTTGTTCAGATTTTGTGTGCTTAGCTGTCGGAAGCCAGGAATCTCTTGTCTATCTTCCCTACAGTATTTGGCTGCATGTCTTGGTTTAAGAGAGCACAATCCACTACTTTTAAATGGTGGGCGCGTCATGCTGACCAACAGAACTCTGATGAATTCAAAACCCTTGACTAAAAAGTTATCTAGTTACAAAGGTTTGTTTGGAATTGGTGTGACTGTGGAGTTGGTATATGTAAGTCTGTGGGGTGTGAGAGACTTGTCATCACATTGGACATTCAGGAGGCTTGCTTCCCTGAATAAAATGGTTTTAGATAAATATTTAGCTATTCTATGTGTGTTAATAGGTAGGAGTGGTTTTTATTTATCAGACTTTATTAATTCAATGTTTAGCTGTTTTCAGGGTTTGGGGTTGGGAGTTTGACATACTGGTTAAGGTGTTTACCTTGCAAACACAAGGTCCAGGGTTGGACTCTCACATGAGGTAATTGGTTAGGCTTAAAGTGGCCCACAAGGACAGTTAGCCTAGCACTAATCTATGAACCTATGAAAGATGAGGAGGCTATAGTTTGGTTTGAGCTGAGTGTGTGTGTATGTGTGTGTGTGTGAGTGCGTGTATGTTTGTGTGCATATGCGTGTGTGTGTGTGTTTACTTATGATTTCTTAATGTTTAATTTGTGTTTATGTTAGCAGTGTAGTGTCCCTGTGGTGGTATTTTTGACTAAATTAGAGTCAGTAATTTGATTTTATGAAGAATTGTTTACTTGATGGGATTTTTTTCAGTAAGTCATTGGTTAGTATTTGGAGCACTCAAGTAAGTTTATGTGTACCTATATATATATATATATATATATATATATATATATATATATACATATATATACACTACACACACACACACACACACACACAACACACACACACACACACACACACACACACACACACACACACACACACACACACACACACACACACACACACACACACACACACACACACACTCTCACACACACACACACACACACACACACACACACACACACACACACTCAAACACACGTAATTCAAACACCCAAATGCTGGTAATGTCAACATAAAAATATTGAAAAAAAAACAGTGTTGACACATCAGAAGTTGGAATAGTAAAACAGTGGTTCCTCCATACCCCTTGCTAATTATACATTCTAACTCCAAGATCGCACAATACCAGGAAAAAAGAAATAATCCCAATTTTTTTTACATCTTTTAGATTGTTTTTTTTTTCAGACATTTGATAGTTCAGCATTTGATGTACACAGACAGACACACACTCATACATACATATATATCTATACATATATATATATCTATTCTATCTATCTATCTATCTATCTATCTATCTAGATTTATTATATGTAATCCATTCAGCCTATTGACAAGCTGACTAGTCAAACAAAGCCAGTACAGCTGATCAAAAAATCAGCTGATTAAGCATACTGGCTTTTCTGCTGTGCAAGATTGCGGTAATGAGGGGGTTGGGGAATATAACCTTTCTCACTGTATTGAGATCTTGGAGTTTATATGCATAATTAACAGGAAGTGTGGGGGTTCAGTGGGCAAAAAAATTAGATTTTGTTTTTTTTTTCAAATCCTTCTGATCTGATGTGTTGAGTATTCTAATCTTTGTGATTTGAGCAGTTTTGAGTCTATGACATTTATTCAACATTTTGGTGCTTTGACTGTCTGTTACACATTCCATCTGTCATACATTCCTACCATGTGTGTGTGTGTGTGTATGTATGTATATATTGAATTTATACAGTCAATAGATTCACATATATATGTGTAAAAATCTTGGGTATCAGAGTGCGTTTCCTTGTTTCCTTTCTGGAACTATGGTCTTTGTCACTGGATAGTTGATTGACACTCGGAACATAGAATCTAAAAGATTGCTGGTGCCCTATCATCATGGCTAGATTCAGGGAAGATTAAAGAGGTGTGTGTTTCTTTTTTGATTGTTTGTGTGTGGAGGTGTCTCTAAGTGGGTGGTGCAGGGCGGATTGTTACTGTAAAATATTTTTTTTGCATTTTTTTTATAGGTTCATAGGTTGGTACTAGGCTATCAGCCCTAGGGCCTATACAAGCCTAGCCATAACAATTCCCTGGCTATTTCTTCCCACACTATTTACTTCTCTGGACTCCTGTCTAGCAGAGCGACTGACGTGATCCCTGGGGTGAATTTCCTTTCTCCCATCCAATCGTCAAGGTTCCTTTTGAAGAAGGCCAAAGAGGCACTCTGCTTGACATATATGGGCAATTTATTCCAGAGTCTGGGGAGTCTCGGGGTCAGGAACCTATCCCTCCAGCATGTTTTGTTTATTGTGATGACAAAGGTTTAGATCCCTGGAGCGTGTGGCTCTGAGGGATTGGGATTTCTTTAAATGTAGCATGTCCAACAGCTCTGGGTTTGACATGGCCTTGTATGTTAAGCAGAGAGTGCCTCTAAGTAGACGATATGAGACAGAGTATAGCTGGAGTTTTTTAAGGCGGTCAGCATAGGGCATCTGCTTTAGGCCTGTGATTCTTTTAGTGAGGAATTTCTGTGGCCTTTCCAGTTGTTGCAAATGTCTTGAGAGGTACATACCAAACGGGGCATTGTATTCTATAATGGGTCTAATGAGGGATGAGTACAGTGAGACAATGACCTCTTTTTTTCTGGATGAAAAGCCCTTAGTGATGAGGTGTGCCACATGGAAGGATTTTCTGACTGTTGTGGCGATGTGGTTATCGAAGTTGAGACCACTGTCCACCTCTGTCCCTAAGTCTCTTATCACACTTTCGATGTTTACTGTACTGCCACCTATATGGTAATTCACAGATACATGTTTTTTCCCAAAGGGGATAACTATACATTTCTTGGCATTGAGCTTGAGCCCATGGCTCTGGCACCAAACATCTGTTTCTGTAAGGCCCTTTTGTAGAGTATCCACATCATTTGGGGATTTTAATAATGGCTCCCAGTTTGCAGTCATCTGCGAACTTTGTTAGCCAGAGTCCCTTAGTGTTGGCCTGTACTTCAGAGAAGTAGATGCCAAACAAGAGCAGTCCCAGGACTGAACCCTGAGGTACTCCACTTGTCACTTGTCTAGAGCTGGATTTGGAGTCAGCTACTTTTACAGTGTGGGTCCTATCAGTAAGCCAGTTAGCAACCCATTGGACGACGTAGGGATTAATGCCCAGCTTAGTAAGTTTATCTATGATTCCAGAGTGGGGAATGGTGTCAAAGGCCTTGGCAAGGTCTAGATAGGCTGTGTGGACCACCTTACCCTTGTCCATGGCTCTGGAGACTGATTTGAAGAAGTCAATCAGGTTCAGGAGACAAGATCGGCCCTTCACGAACCCAAACTGGGTGGGGTCCAGTGTTTGAAGGTTGCCAATGTCTTTGTTTATAAGTTCCATGATAATACGCTCCATGGCCTTGCAGATAAGGCTTGTCAGACTGATGGGACGGTAGTTTCCGGGATCCAAGGTGGACCCCCCCTTGTGGAGTGGGATAACTGTAGCTCTGCACCACTCAGTGGGCATGAAACCTGAGGTGAGACTATAATTAAACATGACACTTAAGTGAGGTGCCAGTTCATATTGTAGTTCATGTAGTACACAGCCCGAGATGTCATCTGGTCCCATGGATGCTGTATTCTTAGCTTTGGAGAGTGCGTTTTTTACCTGTGTGGCTGTTATTACCGGAATTTGGCAATCTTCCGGTATTGAGATGGGCCATTTAGGGGGTGAGAGGGGGGAGATGTTGGCACTGAATCGATCTGCCAGGATATTGGCAATATCCTTGGGATCAGTATATTTAATGCCATTCTGTTTTAGCTCAGATCAGATCTGGGCATTGCCGTTTAGATTCTTGACATAGTTATAGAATGCCTTGTGGTTGTCTTTGGAATCTTTGGCAATTTTATTTTCGTAACTAGCTTTGGAGGATTTTATGAGGGATCTCAGTTTCTTACTGAGACTGGTAAGGGAGTTTTTTGCATCCTGGGATTTTCCTCTTTTCTGCAACAGTTTCTTCCTTTTGTTGTAACGTTTGTTTATGGCAGGGGACCACCAGATTAGCTTCCTTTTTTTGGATGAGAGCATCTTGGTTCTATTTGGGATGGCACGATTCATGCATGAGTGGATGTGCTCGTACAGTGCCTTAGTGTAGGATTCAGCAGTTGAACTTTCAGTTCCCATCTGCATGGGTGTCATGAAGTTTGTCACTTCTGACTTGAGTAGCATGAAGTTGGCTTTGGAGAAGTTTTTTATGGAGGTTTCCTTACTGGGGGGTGGGATGTGGATGTTAAGGGTGATTAGCTTATGGTCAGACCTGACTAACGAGGGGGTGACCATAGGTGTGGAGCATCGATTTCCCATGTTGGTAATGACCAGGTCTAGGATATTGGAGCCCCTGGTGGTACTATGGATTAGTTGATCCAGGTCATTGGAATTTATGAATTCCAAGAACCATTGGGCAAAGGTGTTGGTACATGAGTAGTTTTCCCAGTTAATGGCAGGGTAGTTAAAATCACCCAGTATTAGGGTGTTTGGTTCTATCTTAATATTTTCCAGTATGTTTAGAAAGGTGTAGTGAGAATCTTGGGGTATGGTGGGGGAGCTGTAGCAAGCTACAATTTGGATTGCAGTCTTACCTAGTGTTAGTTGCACCTGGAGAATTTCAGACGCATTGTGTTGGGCAACTAGCCTGGTGGTGTGAATATCCTTGGTGAATATTGACACTCCTCCACCTTTAGTGTTTCGGTCCTGGTTTGGTGGCCGAAAAGTGTGGTAAGAGTTGTAGCCTGGTATTGCAGGGGTGCTCTCTAGAGCCTTGAACCAGATCTCAGTTACTGCACATATATCGATGTTCTCCATTTTTAGGAGTGCCTCGAGAGAGTGCATTTTGAGGTTTAGACTCCTAGCATTGAGTAGCATTACCTTCAGATTTTGCGTGCTTGTACCTGTTATGGTGATGGTTTTGTCCTTTGAACTTTGCCTAAAAAAGGCACTATAGGGGTGGCAAGAGCTTTAGCCTGTAACCTGAATCCCAGGGGCGACAGGTGCAGACCATCTCTGGCAAAGCATCATGGTCTGTCAATCATGTCGTCCCAGGCAGACAGATACTGGATCCCCTTTGAATGACACCAGAAGCTTCGTCAATTGCTGAAGTCAATCATTTTGTCCTTATATTGTGGTATCATTCTGGGCGAAGGCAGGATGCTACTCAGGGCTAGGGTCTTACCTGCCTGGGCCACATGATCCAAGAGCTCTTCCATGTCTCTTTTCATGTAGTCCAGGGAGGTACGTCTCAAGTCATTCACTCCAACATGGACAATGACAGAGTCACGTTTGTATTTGTTGTGGAGTGACTTGAGTGCATGCATTATGTGGCAGATCCTGGCACCCAACAGGCAGCTGACTGTAATTTTCTCCTTGTTCAACCTGGTGAGAGGGACATCAGTGTGCCGGACTATAGAGTCACCTATGACTAAAGTGTTAGGTACATTGTCTTGCCTTAGGGGCTGTTGCTGGGTGGCACACTGGTGTTGTGAACTATGTCACACTTTGGTTGTGATTGGTGTTTGTTTGTGTTTCAGCTTCAGAGGTCCTTGTTGCTTGGGCAGGTTACAGTTAAGGGCCTCTGCATATGTGGATTTAGTGTTGCTATATGTGGGTGTTGGTGGTGTTGGTTTAGAAGAGCTATGTGTTGCTTGAGGTGTAGTGTGGGTGTTAACCTTCTCCTTTTGACTGTCTAGCACAATCTTATTTTGAGTAGCAAACACAATCTTTTAAATGTTTTTGTTTGAATCAAACAAGATGGGGTTATTAATAGTGGACCTCTCATTTCATTATTTAGTGGTTGAGTTGTTCCATGTTTAGTAGTCCTACTGAAACAGTGCTCAGATGTTGAAAAAGAGGTACTAAAATGATTTTTCTACCTTCTTGCTATAAGCTCTATTAAGCTATTTTGATTAACCTAAAGACAAGTGGTATACATAGCTCTTATCAACACATAGTGAAGCTAGATGGTTGACTGAAAAATGAACCTTAATGAGCACAGTTGTCACCTGTCTAGTACAAAAGATCATTTTCTTCTTTCAGGTATACATGTTTCAACAAAGCCTAATAAAATGACCCCAACAAAAGTGTGTCAGGAGATACAAATGTGTGTCTGTTAACTACACCAGTGACATTTTTATTATGTATAATATGCCATCAAAAAATATTGGCAAGAGAAGAAATGAGCATATTATTTCAGTACAGAGCTGTGAGTCTTCAGTTTGTGCTAAAAATCAGTCTGTGTATAGTTTCTAGTACTCTACTCAAATATCTTCCACAACAGTTAAAAGCCAAATAGTTCCAGAAAGATAGTTTTGTGTATGTATGTATGTATGTATGTATGTATGTATGCAAACTTAAATGGACATAGTTTGCCCAGCTGTACTATATTTGGTTTACAAGAGGTAGTATATAATTTCTCTTCAGGGTGTAGAATGCAACATATACCCAGAATATTTCTGTATGACTTAGTATTATATCAAAAGAACAAATAATAAACATTTCTCCAGTATAGGGACTGTTTCTGTCATTGGAATGATGCTAGCACCAAAAGTTTCTGTAGCGAACATGGCTTAGCACTGAGTTACATTTAAGTACTTAAGGGATAAAAGGACAGATTCAGTTCATTTTGTACTTGTCCAAGAATAATTCTGAATGTTTACTATGAAATGACAATAGGATTGACATATGGCTGACATGAAACATCAACAATCTGGCATGCTGCATTTTACTTTGTTTTCATTTGGTGGATGTATAACTTTTCTTCAGGGTATAGAATGTAATACATATCTAGAACATATCTGTACTGAGTTAGCATTATATTACAAATAATAATCGGATATGTTTATCCAGAATGGGAACATATTTTGTCACAGGATAGAATCTACCACCAAAACTCCCTGTGCTAGCCATGGCAATATTACTAGGGCAACTTTACCATGACTGCATTTAAGTTCTTAAGATATCATTTTTAGGTTAATTTTGTAGATTAATATCCAGATATGGTTCCCTGAAAGTTTTGCTAATACTGTTAACTGAGTGCTTTCCATAAGGCTTGTTATACATAGGCACCAAATGTAAGGTTTTACAGATATTTTACTCTCACATCCTAGCTGATATGTTATTTGTTTGTTTGTGTCTTTTGGCTTTTCCCGGGTCGCCACAGCGGAACTTCGGTCCGCTAATGATTGGCAGTAGATTTTTATGTGCCAAGTTGCCAGTCCTGACACACAACCTTCAATGAAGGTACGCCCATTCACGCATGTCTCCACACAGAAGACGCTCTATCTGAGAATTGAACAGGACAACGTCTTACTGTGAGGCGACAATGCTACCGCAGCACCACCACTGCAGTCTAGTTGCTATGTTACAATTATTCTTATGTTATACTTATTCTTTATTAGTGCTAGCTGTATGACTTTGGTTTAGTGTAGTGAACACAGTATGTATCCATGATATGTCTGTTTTGAGCTGGCATTAACTCAGAAGTAAAAATCATATAAAATACAGTTGTTTCTATTACTAGTTTTTGACATGAATCTTCATATTTAGATTTATATCAGTAACACACAATATATCAGGATAACATTACTTACATAGCTTTATACAGATCTACTTTAGAACAATGAAATGCCACTTACCCAAAACCCATATCACCGAGATGAAAACAGCGACAGCACCAACACACCGATGTCCCGGAACACTGACTAACCACTCCAGGTAAGTAACCGCTTGGCCATCCTGTTGAACTTTGCCCATTACCCCCACAGTAGTGTGATCTTGGAATTGGTACATTTAGTTAGGGGTGTGTGGGGGGTGGTGTTGAGGGTGAAGCCCCCCACATGGGTGGGTTTGGCTTTCTTCCATTTACGTGTTTGTGTCAGATGGCCAAGCGGTTGCTTACCTGGAGTGTAGGGTTGCCAGTTGTCCTGGATTTTCCAGGACTGTCCTGTTTTTCACTCTTGCATCCTGTGTCCTGGACAGTGCCTATCCAGGACATAAAAAGTCCTGGATTTGAGGTTTGGCAGAGAATCAACTGGATTTTAAATTTTATTATTGGTACAGAACATAGTTTATGTGCTGTGCTGCCCATTCTAAACATGCTGTAAACACATGACAAACTAGGCAGTTCATAGGACCCAGTGCTGGTGGTGGTGGGGGGGGGGGTGAAGGCAGCCTGGCAATAACAGAAAAAAAAAATAGGACTCATGATTGCCCTCTCTGTGTGTGACCTACATAAATAATTTGATAGCAATACATATTTTACATCAGCTATGTGACAGTTTTGGACGCTCGAAAAGCTACACCCAAAAAAATCTTTCCTTGCACCATTGATGATTGGATAACTATCATCCTGGATTTTCTCTTTAAAGTGTTGGCAACCCTACAGGAGTGGTTAGTTGGTGTTTCGGGATGTCAGTGTGTTGGTGCTGTCACTGTTTTTGTCACGGTGATATGGGTTTCAGGTATGTGGCATTTCGTTGTTCTAAAGTATACCCCTTTGTACACAAAAATCACTATGTGCATGTTGTTGCCAAGTGTTGTGGTATATTTCCTGTTAAATTTGTTGCAGGTTTTCAATAATTTAAGATTATACAATCTTAAATTTGTAGGTATTACCTGTAGGCTTCCACTGTCATTAATATGTCTGCTTTTGGCCATTCAAGTTACAATAAGCATATACCTATTTTACTGTATCTGTTTACTGAATCTTTACCTAATTTGGAACAGAGGAGGTTCCCTGTTGGTCCAGTTTTGTGAGGTTCAGCACAGATCCTCGTGGTGGCCAGCAGAGTAAACCTGATTTAAGTATAATTTTGTGGCTTTCCACTTCTATTTATCTAGCAACTGTATTTTGCTGATTCATTGTTACTGTTTTTCTCCATTTATTCTGTTTTTGCACTTGTTTCTCAATTTGTTATTTTTAAAATCTGTAACTGTTGCAAATTGTTTGTGTAGCATTTATAAGTGTTTACTGTATATGTTTCTGCTTGTTTTCTGAAAAAAAAAAAAAAATATCTCTAGTTTAGCGGCGTTACTAAGCTAGAATAGTCCAGTTTCAGAGCTTGCTGATCCCTGGGCTTTGTTTGCAGTTCCTGTTACTGAATCTTTACCTAATTTGGAACAGAGGAGGTTCCCGTGCCTGTTGGTCCAGTTTTGTGAGGTTTCAGCCAGTAACTTGTAGTTTATTGAGATCCTCGTGGTGGCCAGCAGAGTAATCCAAGCTTCAGAGAGCTAAAAAAGCGACTTTACCTGATTTAAGTATAATTTTTGTGGCTTTCCACTTCTATTTATCTAGCAACTGTATTTTGCTGATACATTGTTACTGTTTTTCTGCATTTATTCTGTTTTTGCACTTGTTTCTCAATTTGTTACTTTTAAAATCTGTAACTGTTGCAAATTGTTTGTGTTATAAGTGTTTACTGTATCTGTTTCTGCTTGTTTTCTGAAAAATAGAATAGTCCAGTTTCAGAGCTTGCTGATCCCCTGTTGGTCCAGTTTTGTGAGGTTTCAATATATATATATATATATATATATATATATATATATATATATATATAGTTTTTTTTTTGGATAAATAACAATAAATGTCAAAAATCATAGCACTGATATGCTTTTATATCATAACTAAAAATAATACTTCTTAAAATCAGATATTTTATATTAAATGATATAGCAAATCAATCAATCAATAAATAAGAATGAGACAGTTCTTAGACGTGCAGACTGGTATTCACAGATTCAGAATGATGTTATAACATTAGCACTATTAGCTCATACAGTGTGCTGCATAATCCTGAAATCAGTATAAAGATATTGACATTTATACATGAGGTTGTTGTAAAACCAGAGTGGCCTTTAGAAACTGACAAACTGTGACATTTATCTAGCATTTTGTTAGTGCAGCTATCAGTTCTCCTCAGAGTACCAAACACAAGGATATTAATATATTTTGTGCCTTCAGGTTTAAAAGCTTTCTGCATTTTTTCAGACTTGAAATTTCCATTATCTTTAAATGCTATTAAATGTTATTGCATAAAAATGACATTACATTTTTTTTATTAACGTTCAAGATACAGCTGCACATCTGCCTTTACATTTAGGAGAATAATCTAAAAAAATGTACAAAATTGTCTAATAAACAAAAATTGAAAATTTTATAAGAATACATCAGACCATTTTGGTAACAAACTCTTTATGTGCAGAGAGACCAAGAGTAGTCAACAAAGTCTGAAATCCTGGCACAGTTCTCTTAAAAATGGTCAGTAGCACAGGGGTTAATACATTATAGAGTGATAAATAATTGACCCTGGACACATTGTGGCATGTTAAGTGCATACTGTGATAGAATGGTACAGTCAAATAAAAATCTACTGAAAGCCAGATTCCTCACCATCTAGTATGAAATGCTGATTTCCACAATCCTGATCAACGGAAATAGTAAAAATAATGCCCAAAACGCTGAAAGGCAAAAAAAAAAAAAAAAAAACATTAAATTCACTCAATGTAAGGGCAAACCCCCAACAAACCCCCCCCCCCCCCAATTTATATATGCAGACCAGAGACTGAGGTTATGTTCCTCAGCCTTTTTTCCTTCAGGCTACTGAGGCTCAAGGAACTTCACCTCAATCACCTGTAGAGGAGCCAGTTACTCATGCTAAGTCTAGTTAGCATAGTTAATTAATGCATCCCACTGAATACTGAGCCCTTGGTTAGCTGCGGGTTAATCATATCAGTTGAATACATTGTTGCATGGACCAGTTGAGACATTATATGTCTTGTTACCTTATGTCCTGTATCCCTCTGGTTTGTATAACTCTTGGTAAGTTTGAATAGAGTGCCACCAACTTTTATTCTAGTTCACGGACTTCAAGCACATCTGACTGAATCTTGCTTCTGGATTTTCTTACTGTGCATTGAGCATCTAGTAACAACATACAGCATACATTTATTTTCCTCTTTGTCTATTTAAAATTCAGATTCCAACATAAGCTTCTATGCTGTTGAGCATTGTAAGGGAAAAAGTTGTACTACCCTACAGGTGAGATTTTTGTAGTTTACTATATTTATTTTCAATAAATGAAGTAAACTAATATGGGAGTCCTATGCTTTTATATAATAACCAAAGTACAAAATAAACACATCAGACAAAATAATTCTGAGTTTTCACAGAGTATGATATCTCTGCTTTGATGGTGAGTAAAGCTTACGAGGTATAATCAGTCGATAAAATATGTAATGATACAGCTTTAATGATGAGCCATTCACTGTGGGAGAAGCAGACATAGTATACAGAAGACTGTTTTTTTCTACCACATTGTCATCTAAGCTCCTATATTGATGTAGTAAATATTTAGTTGGTGAGAATTCAGTCTCAGAAAAAAAAAGACAAAGAGATTGCATCTCTTCCAATTCACAATACTTAGTTGGTAAGAATTCAGTCTTAGAAAAAAAAAAGACTGAAAGAGATTGCATCTCTTCCAGTTCACAAATTATAGTTCTATAGATAATACAGCTGTAGAAACAGCACCTAATGTAGCGAGGCCACTCAGTCTGACTTGCTCTTTTAACATACTCTTCAGTTTATTGCTATGAAAGTATTTAAACTTACTTTCTAGTCATATTTAGGAAGCCTGTTTTTCATTTAGTGTCACTTACATTTTGATTCACACTGGGCTGGATTCCGTAAAGCTTGTGGAACCTAATGTATTTTATTTTATTTTTATTTATTTTACATTTGTAAAATATATATATATATATATATATATATATATATATATATATATATAAAACAGATAATGTTGTAATATGTAAATGTATGACAAGAAAGTCAGAATAGCTCGGCGCACAATGTAGTATTGCAGTATGAACAGCACACTAAACAAATGTGCAAGTAATCCATAAGTAATGACAAATGGTTGTCCAATCACATTGTACAGTAACAAAGTTACATAAAGAGGACCATAATTCAAGCATCCCGATAGTTATACATCTATCTATCTATCTATCTATCTATCTATCTATCTATCTATCTATCTATCTATCTATCTATCTATCTATCTATCTGTCTATCTGTCTATCTATCTATCTATCTATCTATCTATCTATCTATCTATCTATCTATCTATCTATCTATCTATCTATCCAAAACAAAATCTGTCCAGTAAGGTTAAGGACAACTATAGAATGTAACTGACTCCATTATGATACCAAAAAAAAACAAAACAAAACAAACAACTATCCTAATGTAAGACTCATGGCATTCGTAACATACATTATTACAGACAGCTATAGATATTTCCATAATCCATCCACTAACACCAAATATGTGCTTTAAAATTGCAATTGCATTTGCAATATAGATATATTTTGACAGCAATCTTTGCAGTATGCTCAGAGACAGCTACAGATATCTCCATAACACGTGCATTAATAACATATGTGGGCTTGGACTTACAGATTACAATGGAATCTGTAAACTTTATAATAAAAAAATTAAATGTGATGGGCAATCATGGCCACATCACCATTGTTAACATTTGCTAGCATTGGGTTTGAGACTTGTGCGTGGAGTACAAGTAATGCACACACTCAAGGAAAGTGTGAGACAAAAAAAAATATGGGGTATCGGTGAAGAAAAGGGACTCACAAAATGGATGTTGGAATAGAAAAATATGAGGGGAAAGTCAGACGGGTGTGGGCAGTTTTCTTTTAGTGAGAATAGGCCCCATTTTTTTTTAAATAGAAGAAAATGTAAACATAAGAAAAGAGGAAGAGAACAACATCACAGCAGGTATACCTATAGAACAAATAGTACAACATAAGACAGGCAAAGCTTGAAAAAAAAAACAGTAAGGAAAGATAAGTTACACAGATGGTACACTGCACAACATGAGCAATGGAAAGTTGACAAACAGGGTGGAGATGCATGCCAGTCATGGTGAAATACAGGAAAACATATGTACCTATGCACTATTACATTATGACATGTTGCAAACAGTGTGGCAGTCATACCCAGACATGTATGACTAATGGTAGATGTATGTTCCAGGGTAATAAAGTAGGATCACAGTACACATCAGCTAAATAAACACATATCCAATTAGTCCATCAACAGTGCAGGTATAAGCCAAGCAACATCACAGATGAGCAAATGCAGGTCTACTAATAGCAGATAACTTCAGCAGAGGACAAAACCAAACCTACAACCATGCATGTGAAAGGCAAACAAACAAGCATGGTACCAAGCAGAAGTACTACAGAAGATCAACAAATGCTGCTACATACACAAGTAGGTATACATAACCCAAGCAAACATGGAATGGAATGTGTGTATGTTACACACATAAGCCATGTCAGAGGCAACACACAAGTGTAAACATGTATGTATGTCTGTCAGTGGCATAAGTGAAATGTACATGAAAGCAAGGTTGATACACCTACACACACCAATGACATGTAATAAAATGTTCAAAAATGTGACAGTGCAGTATAATAACTATAGCAGGTTATGCAAATGGATGTGAAAAAACTACACTGGGCAACACACTAGTATAATGAGAATATGTATTGTGAGGGTTAGCCATCACATTTTGTGCACATATCCTGCATTGTAAAATGGCCATACATGTGGCACATGTTCACTGTATCAAATTAATACATGGCAAAGGTCAGTAGCTGCAAAAAAGGCAAACATATCTGCAAACAATAATAGCAAAATATGAAGGTGGGAGAGAGGTGGACAGCCTGGGCCCACATCAGGGTAAAGCAGGAGAAGGTGAGTTGACACAATACCAATGTGTGTGTACATCACACAGGGTGCTGTAGAAGCCAAATAAAAATACATTTACCCAAATAAAAATGTATGTCAAATGGTCAGATTGATTGCTGATGTACACAGAACTAGACATGTATAAAACACACATACACAGTAATGTGCAATCATGTCACATGACATCAGCATGCATAGGTAACCAAGCTAAAAATTACATGCACATGCATATATATTGTCATGCAAATATTGAATAAAGAAATGCAATGTCTGTCAACCACTCTGCTCAATACAGAGCAGAAGACACTCCTGTGAGCATCATTACTGCACATCAGCAGTAACTCAGTGAATGTTCACATGTCAAAAGTACATTTGTGTGTCAGTATGTATCCAACTATGTGCACACACATGTACATTCAGTTGATATGTAAAACTATTTGTGGAAGGTTGTAAACTACTGTCAGTAAGTAATGGATGTGGAAATGCTACGTACATCATGTACTGTTAAAGAATTTATCTGTAACACTGTGTACAGATTAATGTTACATTTCTGATTGATTCAGTCAGAAAAGGAGGACTACACATAGACAGGATATACTTGTATATGATCTCACATGGCGACAGTATTGCAAAATCACGACACACAACACCACATCCTGCCAGTGGGGTATCATGACAACTGTCATCCAAAACACATGTGGAATGACATGCCTGTCTGTTGCAGATACTTGACATGGCAAAACACAATTCCAAAGTATATCCAACTGCCAGTGATGGAGTATGGACAACTTATGTTGTTGGCTGTCAGTCGTCCCAGTAAAACACATGTATACAGGTTAACTGCCATAATGCTCAGACAGTTGAATGTGTGCAGAAAGTGTAATGTGTTAATGTGTGTCATGCACACATTAAAACAGAAATAAATGTTACATGACAATAACACATAAGCATGACAGATATATGATATGCATGCACAAGAGTGCTTATACAGTCCAATCAATGAAACAGCAATCTCCATTTTGGCAGCATAACATGTGGAACACACAGACAAAACTTACGGACCTGAGGGACCAGGCTGAGGGGGATGAGCCTCATGAATGACTTGACAAGCTATCGCCCTGAAATAATCCTGCATAACCCATGCCATGTCCTCAAAGAAGGACCCTCATCTGAGTTCGGAACATATCTGTCATGACATCCAAGATCTTCTCCTGATAATCATCTTGATTTTGGTCATGTCATCATCTCCTCTGTGGTGCAGGCATGATGGCTTGGGCAGGGGTGGGTCCTGGCCCCAGGTTCTTCAGCACTGTCATCATCTTCATCACTGTCATCCTCGGAAAAATCTGGCAGTGGCCTGGCATGTGCTCATTGTTATCTTCTGATCTGAGAACATCCAAGGATCTTATGCTCTGTCAAGATTAATTGCAAAACATAACATAAAAGAAAAGCAAATGTCTGTCATGCAGAACAGTCCCATGAACATCTGTGGACAACAGAATATGATTATGATAATAATTTATGTAGGGACTATCACATGTCCCTTATGGACAGAGTTACCTCATAAATACATGGCCCTCTATGTCCTATTCATAAACAGGACATTGGTAATCTTTTCATAACTATTCTACAGGTTTAGACACACTACCTGGGTCATTAGCTTTGTAAGAATATATGAATGCTCAAATCAAGAGATTATACTGTCTGCATTCAATGATTTCTATGAACAGCCCCAAAGTGTCATTGTTAAAATGAGAAGAAGGTGATATCACAATATTGTGGAGAATGTGCAAGCAATATAACAAACATCTGAGACAAGCATCATGATAATCGTCTGAACACACATCAATATAATGACTACAACAGTGAAAACAATATTATATGTTCAATCACCACAGCTGGTATCATACAAGAATCTAATATATCTGTTACTAACAGTATTGTATGCATTATCTACCAAAAATTTTTAGCAGTCAGTAGTCTGAAAAACCTAAACATTGTAAATATGCTTGCAGATAAAGAACTTCTGCACATAAATGTTTATCTGCACAAGCGTCAGTAAACCTGGGCTATAGCTGTGCTTTTACAAAAAAAAAAAAAAAACATGGAGTTGGAGGCAGTTGCAATATCAGTGTTGACCTGCACGGTGTGCTGAATATGAAACACTGCACTCAAATTTCTATTTGTACAAGTATCAGTGAACTTAGGCTATAACTGTGTTTCTGCAAAAACACCCAAGTTGATTGAGATAGATGCAATACCAATGTTGAACTTAAGGGCATGCCACAGTCTGCAAACAGCAGTGTAAACAGTGACACAGTAGATACCCACTCACAGTGAATAGGCAGAATAAGTACAACAGATCAGTCACTGTAAAACAGAACCAAATATACGGGAGGGGCAAACTATGCAGCAGAAACAGCAATCTAAACAGACTGGTATATGAAACATTCATCTTAAAAATGTGTGAGAGATACACCAACCTACCTGTTATTTAGGCTATGGACTACAATTCAAAAACTGTGTGCTTAAACAATGGCTCAGTGCTACATGAAAGTTCAACATTTTTAGATTTCAATCACACTTGTAAGCACAGATATTGTGTGATGATTTCAATTACCTTACTGATGCATAAGGGATATTCCTGCATTCTTATCAATAGATCTGTTATAGTGAAAAATACAGGCCTGTAAACCAGAGAATATGCATTTCATTTCATAAAACAGGAAAAATCAACATATCTCTATCCCTCCACTGTTCCTCAAGCCTGTGCATTTGCTTGACGCACATGGCTTTGTTTCTCCTACAATCTTCCTCACCTGAAATCAGAAAAGAGAATGTATGACTGATTTATTCCACAAATAACAGTGATATAATTTCTCAAAACAGTTTCTAGACATTTATTTCTGAAGAAATGTTAACATCTTTGACCACAGATTGCAGGACATGAGATTTAAACCTGCAACCAAATCCTAAATTTAAATAACTTGACTGCAAATGCATGTTTTCAATGCAGTGAAAAGGCTTCTTTGTATGACATGGTCTGGATAGGGGATGGTCTTCTAATAAGGAACTTGGCTTAGGATTTCAAAGTATGAACATATGCTGTTCATGTAGCTAAACAGTTTGAAAATCACATTCACATCAGCAGTGTAATCAGAAACATTAACAGTAATGGAGAGCTTCTATTCCATAGCCAATCGGACAGTGCCATGCAGCATAGAGCTTCTCTGAAAAAAGCCATACATGTTGCTGCACATGGTGAGGGCCATGATATTCCTTGCCAAAGTGCATATCATTTGGGAAATGCATATTTTCCGTGTTCTACATTTCAGCTATTAGTCTGCCCATCCCACTTCCTCAAAACATAAGGATGATGTTGATGATGAATTGACTGTAATATTTCACAATAAAACAGACCTTCATCCTTCATAGCACTTTAACAAAGAATTGCTCAGACATAGAACAATATTTAGCAAACTTTACCAACCTTACTGTTAAATGGCTGATGTTAATGGAATATAACAGATTACAGATATGTCTGTAGTAATTCGATGAATAACCAAGTTCTTCTCAGTCATACTCAAAGTACACATTAATGTCAATAAGTGGAATATGCATCTCTAAAATGTTATGGGTAGATTAAAGGAAGATAAAAGTTTCACATATGTATCTCCTTTCTGCATTTGAAGATACAGCATGCCTAAACGTATACATACGTACCTGTTTCCTTACAATCTGAGCTAACAGCCAGGACACGTTGTTTGCAAACAAACAGGTACTACTCTACAAATCCTGTTGTTAGAACACTGACGTTATCAGAGTGTTACAGTTATGGGTATTTTCATAGAACTTTGATGACTAATGAAGTTATTCATAGACATGCTCAACAGAACCATTAATATCAAGTTTTCGAATATGCTTCTTCAAAAAAATGTTTTGGGTGAATTAAACCAAGATAATAGTTACAAATATATATTTCCCCTATGTGGGCTGGAACCCACAGCACGCCAAACTTTAAATATGCTGGCTGGTTACTTAACAAGCTGAGCTCACAGTCAGCTGGGGTTTCATTTTTCAAAGCATGTACTGCAGGTTTTTATTTGAAGTCCTGTGGAGAATTGATGAATATGGAAACTACAATCAATTATTGGACATTTTATTGTAAAGAAATTACAGCTATCAACACATAACTGAAAACATGTGTAAGAAGTTGGACAGGCTTTTCTTTTAAGTTTAAATAAACATGTCTGTGTACTTTCTTAGAAGGAATGAATTATTGATGTTATATATGCGTTTTTATTCCAGTGTAGGCAATACTGTGGTACTATAACAGAAAGCTATGAAGTGCATAGACTTCCAAAGCCTAGGTGTCAGTGATGCACGAGGACAGTTGCCATATTAAATTATGTCATTAGATGTTGTAAAACATATGTACATCTACAAAGGCCATAATTATGGATATTATTAAATCAACAACATGGGAACCAAACCCAAAGTTAATAGGTCAGCATTTAGCAAGCCCATTGAATTATCCTCATGAGCTAATTGTCACAGCAGCTAATCAATTGTTATAAAAATATCTATTGGATATATATGGGACAGAGAAATAGCTGTAAAATCTGTAGGAATGCTCAAGTATGTGTAGAATATTGACACTGACTGTAGGGAGCTATGCACTGCTTCTGCACCTGTGCGACCCTGCTTTGAAGCTTCTCTGTGTCCCTCAGATGCAGATTGTCATAATGGTGGTGAACCTGCACTCCAGTATGGTAGATCCTTGCCTACCTTCGGTACTCCCTTGTGATATGGTTCCATACATCTATCATGGTGAAGTTCCTGGTTATAGCTGTCATTTTCTGCTCCAATCCAGTTTACACAGTCAACATCTGGGTCATATCCTCGTCTATCCAGCTGGGTGCATAGACATGTCTCAGCCTCCTTGCCTCAAGTTGAAGAGTCTGGAAAATAAGAACACTCACTGAGGTACCACTCAGTTCACATTAGCAATGGTCTGATCAGTAAACGTATCAAAATCAATATTTGAAACTGGTGCTGATGTCATGTTATCAGACCATTGGAAGATAACGGGCATGTGCCATACATGGTACTATTTATCGTTACCTATTGTGTGTTTACACAGTACACTTGGGTGTTATGGCACATGAAGCCAGTTTACCTGGTGGTGCATGAATGGGATTCTAAAATTTGAATTTTAATGAACCTCATTAATTATATATGCCGCAAATGGTACTTAAAGATGGTAGTAGATTAGGTGCACTTTGATTCTATGATTTGGAGTCGGAGGTACATTGGCAATTGGTAGCATTTCTGTTTTGGTGATTAGTAAATCTCTTCAAGTCAGCCATTTCCAAGAGTACCACCACGGGATTTATTAAGCCAATATTTCCGTGCAGGAACAGTGTAGCCATTCCTGCACAGAATATGGCTGCCGAGTGATCCAGCAAACAGCTGATCTGACGTGCATGAGTATGTTTTTTACCAGCAAATGAGGTGAATTAGCAGTTCACCAAGCAGCCAGGTATCCGTACAGGAACAGTGTTATTTGCATAAATGTATTCAGTTACTAACCGAATACATTTCTGTGAATAACAAAATGGAGGCATGACAGCTCTCAAAAAGGCATGTATTATACTGTTTAGGCATGCCAATAGCCAAATATGTGGTCATCGGCATGGAAAACTGTTTTCATTTAATAAAAATCAAGTTTTATTTTTTTTGGGCTGATCTCGGCTGTTTAAGCATCGGGCAGCGGCACAAAAATGGGATTGTGACAAAAAAAATGTAAAAACTCAATTGTAAGGGAAATTTGCATTTTGCCATTATAGTCTATGGCATGCAGAATGAAAACAATACCAGGGAACAGAGGACGCCAAGGGGAAAGGCTCTGTGTTAGTGCAGTAACTATGGACTAAGGCAGTGGGGTTTGCAAATGAGGGGAAATGTACTGAGTCTCAAAAATCTCCTAAGTCCCAAACTGCACCTGACCGTGTAGGTGCTCTAGCATGATGGTGTAACTAGGAGGAGCAACAGACACGAAAAGGGTGTGTGTAAGGCTTGTTGTAAGTGCATTGGAGCCCTAAGGTGCAGAGGTAAACTTAGCTAAGAACAGCTAAGCAAGGGTTTGTGTCTGAGGCTGTATTGACTTACTCCATGAACTACTGAGTATGTTCGCGCCCAGGGGAGGGCCATTTCTTAGTATTTACCGAACCTAAATGGCACGCACCTGGTCTAAAAAAAAAAAAAAAAAAAAAAAGTGGAAATAGCAGGACTGTTTACATTTGGGCATCAGGTTTGTGCGGTGTGCCTTGGGGCTTAAAAGGGGAGGAAATGGGAAGGGGAAAAAGAAAAAAAGGAAAATAGCAGAATTCAAGCAATCAAGTACAGATTACATAGCTGGCAGGTGGAATGCATCATAGTCAGACAATCATACAGGCAGCATCTGAAGCAAAACAGTATAAAGTATGGAAACACCTTACAGTCTGTTTTTTCCCCACAAACTCTGCACCATTGGTGTACACATGCAGGGGAATTTTAGCTGGAAAAATGTTAGGGGCTGCCATTGCTTTGATCCATCAGTATGTGCTAGAGGCTTAGGGCAGAGAGGAGGATAATGCTGACAACCACTACAGACCAAAGAGGAGGAGAAGAGCGTTCATACCCAGGGTAACTTACCAGGGGCTACATGATCTGTAGCTAGTAGAACACTACAGGGTGGCCAGACACATACTTTGGCAAATCATCAAGCTGTGCCGACCTCAACTCAGACCTAGAACCAACAGAGGGGAACCCATCCCAGTGGATACCAAGGTATGTGTAGCCTTAAGAATTCTAGCTACAGGTACTTTACAAAGACCTACTGGGAACATCATGGGGGTCTCACAGGCATCTGCATCCAGGGTACTCCACCAGTTCCTGGATGCCATGCTACCACATGCTGGTGAGCACATTTACTTCCCCAGCACCCATGAGGAGAGGACCAGCAATATGCATCTCTAGCAGCATGTAGCAGAATACCTGGAGGTACTGGGTGCCATAGACTGCATGCACATCCACATCAAAGCACCACTTGGTGAACAGGGTAGGGTCTACATAAACCACAAGGGATTCCCCTCAATTAACTACCAGGTTGTGTGCAATGTCCAGGGCATTATCATGAATGTGTGTGCTGGCAGCCCTGGAAGCTATCATGACTCCCACATCTGGCATTCATCACAGCTGTACCAGGCATTTGCCACTGGGGGCATCCTGTATGGCCATCTGGTGGGGGATGCTGGCTGTGCACTGGAGCCATGGATGATGACACCCATCAGAAATGCACATACACCCACACAAGAATGCCATAATGAGGCACATGCACAAACCAGGATCATTATAGAGTTTGTGTTTGGGATGCTCAAGTCACGGTTCCACTGCCTTGACATATCTGGTGGAGCCTTGCAGTACTCTCCAGCCACATGTGCACACATGTTCATAGTGCCATGCTGCACAATATGATCCTGTGGAAACAGCTGCAGCAGGAACGGCATGGGGAAGGGTCACACAGCCCACCATCATTGTCAAGGTCCCCACAGGCATGCTCCTGTGGGCAGATGGAAGCGTGCCCAGTATGCCCAGGCCTTGGCAAAGAGGCAATGCATAGCACACACACCGACACTGTAGGGACCCCAGGGACAGACACCGCTCTCTGACTTGCACACACAGTAAAATTGATGACACACATCACATTACCTGTAGCTAACCATGTATAGGCAGTGTACTGTGTGCATCCAACATAGGCAGCCTTCAAGCACCATCCTCAGAACTGCTGCAAGCAAGTCAGTCTTCTTAACAATAAATGATTGGATTAGTATGTTTTGCTAGCATATGTATGGTAATGTTCCATGCATGCAAGGGAATGAGGTTGCCTACTGGGATAGCAGCGCACGACTGACAGCTATGTGGGACACCTGGAAATGTCTGGGCAAAACTGGCCTCCACACATTATGCAGTAGTACCCAAGGTGGAAAATCCCACTGCAGTATATGTGTGGTGGCAACTAACTGGGGGGTCATAGGTCATAGGCATGGATGTCAGAGTGGAGGTCCGATACCCACCCCTCACATCCACACAGCAAGTCAGCTGTAGAAAACCACATAGTAATGTCTGGCAAAGGTGTACAAATGGCTGCAATGTTAAATTACCCCCCTACAGACTCACACAGGGATAGCACAGCAGGACCCACAGTTGCAGTAAGGCAATGAAGGGTAAGAAGTCTGAAACTCAAATGCATGCCAGTACAATCAGACCTGGGCTCTTTACTGATATGCCTCTAGGCCCCATGACAGGGCACAATAGTATGGTAAATGGAACAGAAATGTAAAGCAAATATCAGCACAGTCTGTGCAAATGTCTTCAGTTGACAGGTGTGCCCCCCATATACCCACAGAAATGCAGTAACATGTATGTCTGCAGGGAAATAGCAGCATAGCACACATTGACAGGGCTATACAAATACACATGAAAAGATGTTGCCTGTCCAAAATATGCAGGGGTCAATGAGCTAAGTGTATGTGTGGGTAATACTGTCTGGATCTGGCAAGCATGCTCTCCTGGCAGTCGTCTTGTAGTACCCTATGTACAGTGCTGTCTCTGACAGGGCCATGTTCAGATAACTGCAGTGTCAACTGTTATGCATGTCAGTGACACCCACAGCTCTGCCACTGACATACCTGGAAGTCACAATGCTATGTGGAATATACTACATATATTAGTGACTTCTTGAAGGATGTGTAGCAGAGGTGACAAGGCTTTTGTGCATGTAAGTGCTTTTTGGTACTGTTGCCAGTGGTCACTCTCAATAATCCTTTTTGTTCTTATGTTTGACTTTACATATAATGGACATGCCTGCACAGTTTAATGCACACCCATAACTCCCAACCTCTGATAGCAAGATGTCTGGACAAGGCCGGAAATAAAAGTGGAACAAAGGCACAATGATAGGCATGTGTTGTAAATATTACCCCTTACATACTGAGAATGTTGGTAGGGTGAGGGGTTTGCAGTAGCGGGAATTGTCTGAAGGTTATGTAGTCTTTCTCTCATTATTTTGTAACATCACTCTTCAATTATATGTAAATAACTTGCCATAAAAACACAAGTTTACATAGAAAGGATGTAACCTCTAGCCAAACACCTGGACAACCTGCCAAAAATGTACAGATGAGAGGTATTCCCACACAAGGATATGACATCTCAGGTTAAAAAAATACCACACAAGCAGGAGATCCCCAGCCAGTATATCACCAGGTTGTTGGACTGTTTACACAGCCGTGTAATTACTAAACTGGCTGTAGCTACACCTCACAAATGGCCTTGTTGGGCAAGAATTTACAAAGCTGCCTTCATAATATGGTTCTATGCATCATACAACTAGTATTTCTCTGGTAAAGCACTGTGATGATCTGAGGATGTCTGGCACTAGGTAATGACACAATACATTGCAGTTTCAGACTACAGATATGTCAGAAAATGTCTGCTAAACAAAACAAGTACCCTGAGGGAAGTCCCGTGTACTCCTGAGAGGTATGACTATAGCACACAAAACCCTGGACTGGAGTACACTTATCTCTGGAATGGAGTCCCACTCTAGCTATAGAAGATCACACTGGCTATGCTCCTACACTTAGAGAATCACAGGATATGTTGGAACCCACATTGGAATATATGTTGGAACCCACATCAGAATATATGACTGTATTGTGTGTGTGTGTGTGTGTGTGTGTGTGTGTGTGTGTGTGTGTGTATATATATATATATATATATATATATATATATATGTGCATACAGACAGCTATATACACCCCAACTGTCCGCCCCCCCCCACACACACACCAGACAAGATTACCTTCAGCTAGCTTTAGGTGGCCCATATGTGATATATCTGCATCTGTTGCATGAGATACACACACACACACACACACATATATATATATATATATATATATATATATATATATATATATATATATATATATATATATATATATATATGGGCAACAGATAACATATGTCAAGAATAAGGAGACAGAGACACAGGGGAACACAGAGTGAGTCACACACATGGATACCCTGAATGGCTACAGTGATGTCCTGCTGTGGACAGTGGCATACCAGTTGTAAACAATTGCATGCACCAGCATAAAAGGTGAGCTCCATTGTGTAACTGTACCGATCATGGGTTCATAATATCACATCACCTGCCTGTGTGTGTGTGTGTGTGTGTGTGTGTCCATAGGTCTTCAAATTGCCCTACTTTACAAGATCTGCTGCTGTCATTCACCTTAGAAGTACCATTGGACACCGATCACACCTATAAGCTCTGTAGCATGTGCAATAACTGCGTAACAGTGTAGTACAAATAGCTAGATAAGTAGGGGTTCTAATCTCAATGCTGGCAACTCTGTGTGTGTGTGTGTGTGTGTGTGTGTGTGTGAGTGTGTGTGTGTGTGTGTGTGTGTGTGAGAGACAGTTGTGTATGTGGGAGTGTGTGCTTGTTTGTTTATAGGTGAAACAGTTTTAGGCCATTCCCACCCAAAACACTTCCCAGTGCCTCACTTTATCAGTCCTGTTGATGTCATTCCCCTTATTGGCACCTTTGGCCAATTGTCAGCCTACTAAGCTCTGTAGCATATGCAAAATGGTGTAACACTATAGTACAAATAATCAGATAGGCATGGGGTCTATCCACAGATCTGGCAAATGTGTATAAGTGTGTGTGTGTGTGTGTGTGTGTGTGTGTGTGTGTGTGTGTTTGTAGGAAGAAGTATTTTGATAAGTTTTCTACCCACTGCCCTACTTATCAGTCCTGCTGATGTCATTCCCCTTATCAGCACCTTTGGCCGGTTATCAGCCCAGTAAGCTCTATAGCATGTGCAATAACTGTCTAACACTATAGTACAAATAACCAGATAGGCAGGGGTTCTAGTCTCAGATCTGGAAAACGTGTGTGTGTGTGTGTGTGGGGGTTTGTAAGTGTGTATGTTTGTAAGAAGAAGTATTTTGATAAGTTTCTCACCCACTGCCCTACTTTATCAGTCCTGATGATGTCATTCCCCTTATCTGCACCTTTGGCCAGTTGTCAGCTTAGTAAATTCTGTAGCATGTGTGTTAACTGTATAACACTATAGTAAAAATAACTAGATAGGCAGAGGTTCTATTCTCAGATCTGGCAAATGTGTGTGTGTGTGTGTGTGTGTGTGTGTGTGTGTGTGTGTGTGTGTGTGTGTGTGTGTGTGTGTAAGTGTGTATGTTTGTAAAAAGAAGTATTTTGATTAGTTTCCCACCCACTGGCTTACTTTATAAGTCATGCTGATGTCACTCCCCTTATAGGTTTATAGGTGTGTACTAGGCTAATGGCTCTGGAACCTTTACAAGCCTAGCCCATAGAAGTGCCCTGCTAGTGTGCCACCTGAGTTTAGTTCCTAGTGCCTCTATCAAGTAGAGCTACTGGAGTAATCCCTGGGGTGAGCTTTCTATTACTCATCCACTCATCAAGAATTCGCTGGAACAGGGGCGCCTATGTGCTTTGCTTGACATGTATGGGAAGTCTATTCCAGGGCATGTGCAGTCTCTGGGTGAAGAACATGTCCCTCCAGAATGTTGTGCTGTTTGTGGTAATGAGGTCTAGGTCCCTGCAGTGTGTGGTGCAGAGGGACTGGGATGTCTTTAGATGCAGCATTTCTAAAAGAGTTGGGTCAGACATGCCTTTGTAAGTCAAGCATAGATCACCTCTAAGTAGGTGATATGAGACAGAGAATAGCTGGAGTCTTTTGAGTCTGTCTGTGTAGTCATGTGTTTAATGCCTAGGATCCTCTTTGTGAGGTACTTCTGTGGCCTCTCCAGCTGTTGCAGGTGTCTAGTGAGGTACATGCCAAATGGGCCATTATACTTGATGATTGTTCTAATGAGGGAAGAGTACACAAAGATGATGACCTCTTTCTTCCTGGCTGAAAAATCCTTGGTAATTAGATGTGCCACATAGAAGGATTTCCTGACCACAGTGGCAATGTGGTGGTTGAAGGAGAGGTCACTGTCAACCTATGTCCCCAGATCTCTTAGAATGCCTACAGTGTTCATTGGGCTCCCATTGATGTGTACTTAGTGGGAACTGAGTTTTCACCAAAGGGGCTGATGATGCATTTTGTGGTGTTAAGCTTCAGGCCATGGTTTCCGCACCAGTCAGTGGTCTCAGTGAGGCCTTTCTGTATAATGTCTGCATCACTTGTGGAGTTATTGATGGCTCCCAGCTTGCAGTTGTCTGTGAACTTGGTCAGCCAGATTTCCTTTGTGTTGGCCTGGACTCCTGAGAAGTAGATGCTGAATAGGAGAGTACCCAGGAGTGATCCCTGTGGGACTCCACTCATGACTGTTTGGCACTTTGACTTGGATATCACTACTTTCACACTGTGTGTTCTATCTGTGAGCCAATTTTCAACCCCCCCAGTGATATAGGGGTTGATGCCTACTTAGGTGGGTTCATCAATAATTCCTGACTGAGGAATGGTATCAAAAGTCTTGGACAGATTGATGTAGGCTGTATGCAGTGCCTTACTGTCATACACAGCCCTAGTGACTGACTCAAAGAAATCAACCAGGTTGAGCAGCATGATTTCCATTTCACAAAACCCAACTGCATGGGGTCCAGAGTTAGGAGATTACCTATATCTGTGTCGATCAGGTCCCTGATGATGCACTCCATGGCTGTACATATCAGACTCATCAGGCTAATGGGCTGATAATTCCCAGGGCCTGTAGTTGCTCCCCTTTATGGAGAGGGATGACTGTAGCAGTGCACCATTTGGGAGGGACAAAGCCTGAGGTGAGGCTGTGACTGAACAGGGCACACTTATATGGTGCCAGGTATCTTTCTAGTTCATGTTGAACACAGCCAGGGATATTTTTGAGTCCCATGGAAGGTGTATTATTGCCTGTGGACAATACAAGTTTAACCTGGGTTGTAGTAATCTTGGGTTCATGGCATTCTTCTGGTATTCTGATTGTTCCCTTGGGTGGAAGAGAGGGGTAATGCTGACACTGAATGTGTTGGCAAGAATGTTGGCAATATCTGTTGGCTCAATATAGGAGGTAGCATTGTGCAGTAACTCAGAGCACTTCTGGGTATTGCTGTGGAGGTTCTTGATATATCTATCAAAGGCTTTCTGATTGCTTTCAGTGTCTGCTGCAGTCCTGCCATCATAGCTGGGTTCCTGAGGGATTTCAAGTTGTTGTGGAGGCTAGTAAGGGAGTTTTACCACTCTTGGTACACCACCTTTTTCTGCAAACGTTTCTTCCTTCTGTTGTACAGGTTATTAATGGCAGGGGACCACCAGATTGGCCTCCAGTGTTTGGAGGAGAGTGTCATGGTTTTGTTGGGTATGGCTAGTTCCATGCATTTATGTACATGTTTGTACAGTGCATTTGTGTATGATTCAGCAATCATGCAGGTATTATCCATTGGCATGGCTGTTGCGAAGTTAGCCACCTCTGTTTTTAGGGTCGAAAGTCAGCTTCGGATAAGTTTTTCAAGGTGGTTACCTTTGCGGGGGGTGTGAGTGAGAGGTGGATTTCCATAGTGATCACTTTATGGTTGGATCAGACCAGGTAGGGATTGACTACTGTTGTCAAGCAATGGTCACATATGTTAGTAATCAACGCAGGTCAAGGACATTGCTTCCTCTACTGGGTGTCAGAATGAGCTGGTCCAGGACATTGGAACTGATGAATTCCAGGAAGCGTTGGGCCAGTGCATTGGTGCTTGAGTATCTGTCCCAGTTGATGGAGGGGTAGTTGAAGTCTCGTAGTATGAGAGTGTTGGGTTGGATTTTGATAGATTCCAGGGTGTTGAGGAATGTGGATTGAGAGTCTAGAGACATGGATGGGGACCTATAGCAGGCTATGACCTGGATTGCACTGTTACCCAATGTCAATTGTACCTGAAGTATCGCAGATGCATTATGCTGGCATACTAGTCTGGAGGTGTGCATATCCTTTATGAATATGGAGACACCACTGCCTTTGGAGCTGTGGTCCATGTTTTGGGGCTGACAGGTGTGGAATGAGTTATAGCCTGGTAATACAAGGGTGCTGTCTGCTGCTGTAAGCCAGGTCTCCATTACAGCACAAATGTCAATGTTCTCCATTTTGAAGAGTGTTTTGACTGACTGCATCTTGAGATTTAGATGTCTAGTGTTGAGCAGCATGACCCTCAGATTGTATTTATGTATCATTGTTACTGTGGTAATTTGATTTGGAACACCGACTAAAAAGGCACTATAGGGGTGGCAAGACACTTAGCCAGTACCTGTAAACCCAGAGGTGACAGATGCAGGCCATCTCTGGCAAGCCATCACGGTCTGTCAATCATGTCATCCCAAGCAGACAGATACTGGATCCCCTAAGAATGACACCAGACACTTAAGCCAATTGCTGAAGTCAATCATTTGTTGTTTGTACTGCGGTATTATTCTGAGTGACAGTAGTATACTGCTCAGGGCTGCTGTCATACCTGCCTGGCCCACATAATATGAGAACTCCACCATGTCTCTTATGTAGTCCAGGGAGGTGCATCCCAGGTCATTCACACACACATGGACAATGACAGAGGGATACTTGTAGTTGTTGTGGATTGACCTGACTGGGTGTGTTATGTGTTGGATTTTGGCACCTGTTACCTTCTCCATATTCAACCTAGTGAGTGGGACATCTGCGTGCCTCACTATTGAGCCACCTATGATTACTGTATTGGGCAAGGTGGTTAGCCTTAGAGGCTTAGGTTGAGGGGCATATTGTGTAGGTGAGATATGTGTCATGTGGTTTGTGCTGTGTTGTGGTGGTTGAGTGGGTGTCTGTCTTGGTGGTCTCTGCTGTTTGGGTAAATGTCTATTGAGTGTCCCTGTGAAGGTGGGTGTATGGTTTTTGTTCATATGTCAGAGCTGTGATAGTGGGTGTTCTGGATGGGTAGGTGTTCCATGTGGTGTGGTGCAGGTGTTGACCCTTCTCCTCTTGACCAGCTAGTCCAGTCTTCGCTGGAGAGTGCATATATTTCAATTTGGTCATATAGGGGTATCTGTCACAAGTCAGAGTGCTGGGACCTTAGAGAAGAAGGTTGTCAGTGTACATGAGGCAGTTGCAATAGTGCCTCAGAATGCCCAAGTGCATCAGGTTAATGGGCAAAAGCACAGAGAACTGCCCTTTAATCATGCCAGGAGGGGTGGTCATAATTACTAAGTACTGGAACTAATTCCACAACTACTGCTGATGGCTCTCAGGTGTGCTATAATAATTGATACAAAAACATGTTGAAGTGCAAAGCTGTTAGGCTATTTGAAGTGCAGGAGAGGAAGAACTAGCAAGATCTAAGGGAAAAACTGAAGGCAGATTTTTTGGCACCTGTAATAGTTTACCTCAGCTGTGCAGTTATCAGTACCTTTGGCCAGTTGTCAGTCCAGTAAGCTCAACTTTGTAACACTATAGTACAAATAACTAGATAGGCAAGGTTTCTAATCTCAATCCTGGCAAGTAAGTGTGTGTGTGTGTGTGTGTGTGTGTGTGTGTGTGTGTGTGTGTGTGTGTGTGTGTGTGAGAGAGAGAGAATCATATACTGTGTGGCTTATACCATTTTGAGTTGTGTACCATCCTGTAAACTTCCCATCACCCTACTTTACTAGGCCTGCTGATGCTATTCACCTTAGAAGTACCTTGGGATTAGGTGAAATCATGTCAGCTCCATGGTGCATCTGATAACTGTGTAACACTATAGTAGTAATAACTAGATAGGTAGAGGTTCTAATCTCAGTACTGACAACTGTGTGTGTTTGGGTGAAGATCATATCCTATTTGGCTGATACCATCTTGATGTGTGTACCATCCATGCCTGATTACCACCTCCCGATGACATTACTTTATATAGCATGGTAACGCCATCTGCCTCACATGCAGCATGTTAAACCATTGTGCAGGCCATACCAGTCCTCTGTACAGATGTCTATGGAATATCCAGATGTTTGCAATCTACATGTGGTCTGTTTCCCTTAACAATGCCCATGTATGTGATATTGTTGCCAAATCGGCCACACTTAGTGTAGTGACACACATGCCAGCATCAGGTATCATACCTGACTGAAACATCATGCTAATACAACATCTGCTACCCTACCACTTGTCCAGGCATATAGGAACAATACATGACTCCACATGCTATTTCTGGTGGGTTATCTCACCATCCATGAAGGCATTCAGAACATTATGTGTTGTAAGAGGTAGTGTGTTATGTCCCATGCATATAATCTACGTGGGGCATGTCATGTGTATGTAGTACTACAGTACATCAGAGTGGATATGTAGGTTTACTAATCTGTTTATTGCCAACTGTGTTTGTGTTACTGTATGCACATCCCCTGTGTCAGTCCTTACTGTGTGTATGCAAAGGATATACCATTTTGTTTCCCTGTTCCACCCAGTGAACTCAGGAATACATACCACAAACCTGTCATGCACAGTATCATGCATGCCCTCATTAACTGCATCAGGGTTGAGTGTATGGGAAAGAAATGGCAGGGACAACAGGTGTTGACAGGTGAATTTGTTGCAGTGAATGTAATGGCTACACTTGTGAAGGACCTGCTGACAGTACTGCAATAGCCTGTTCTGTATGTATGAGCCTGTGGTACTACACAACACTGAGGTGACATGTCTGAAGGCTACCTGTCTGTGACCAGGGGTATGTATGCAAGGCCACACTGTCTGATAACATTATCCCTCACACACTGTTGCATGCATGCACACCTGGTACATGTACATATAAAGCTGTACCTTGCTTATGACACTGTCGTGTATTCCCACTCTGCCATACTCCTTCTTGGGAATGTCTGCAGGGCCACAGCCTGTAGACACACAGAAACCTGGGAAACAAATAGAATACAGCATGTCAGACTACATTCAGTCAGTGGTACTAACAGCAATAATGCATCCTGGCTAATAACGTACATTCACCTGTATGTGTACCCATAACAAATGCAAGCAGACATTATCTTACACAATATTACATAGCTACACTGTACTATATTCACCCTGTGCATCAGACCCATATTAGCATGCCCCTGCATCAATGTTATGGATGGCAGGGATTTGGCACAGGTATCATCATATGCACAGGGTGTGGTATGGGTTAGCCAGAGGCTTAAGCTGGGCCATACTGCTGACATCATGTGTGTGTGTTTGGAGGGGTATCCAATAGATGGGCTGTGCAGAGGTTTTGTGTGTGTCTTGAGGTGACCTGCCTGTGATACAGATGTGTGTGTGTGTGTGTGTGTGTGTGTGTGTGTGTGTGTGTGTGTGTGTGTGTGTATGTGTATGTATGCACACAGTCACACCATGTGGCTGCCCTACACAGGGGTATGTTGGACAGCTGTGGACCGTATATGGCAGGGTGTCCAGTTCACCATCTCTGGCCATGGACATGGGAACTGGTCCTGCCAAGGGTATCACTGTCACCACCAGGCCCAAGGCCAGATGCAGTATTGGTTCCTGATGGTGACTACTGTCTTCTGGATCCAGGTCCCTGATGGGACTGGCCAGGACCAAGTTCCCATGGCCTGCTCCGATGTGATGTGGACAGCAACCTCCCTTCGGTAGTGCTGGTGTCACTGCCACTATGGTAGTGTGAATGTGCATGGCCCCGTAGACTCTCAGCTGTTGTTGGGGCTATCCTACATCCACATGGCCAGTGGCCATCTCACACCACACGATCTAGCACAGACATGACATGGTCGTGGATTGCCAAGGTTTCACCCCACCATCTGATCATGACCTTAGTATTTTGACATGTGGCCTCAACAAGGTCATTTATATCATCACATAAATCAGGAATAGTTGCATCCACCACTGTGAGTATTTGTCTGGTGTGACAACAGTGTTGTGTGGACAACAGTGGGATGCCAACCAATGGCACAGATTCAGCCCCTAACAACCCCACCTGTACCTCACTATTCCTATCATCATTGTCAGAGTCTGCAGAGATAATGACGTCAGTTTCCAGGTGGGAGGGACCCCAAACCCCATTGCCACCTGTGAGGGGAAAACAACATATGGACATTAATACCTGCACTTTGAAGTTGGCTGGTACACACTCGCACACATGCACACACACACACACACACACACACACACACACACACACACACACACACACACACACACACACACATCTGATCATGACCTTAGTATTTTGACATGTGGCCTCAACAAGGTCATGTATGTCGCCACGTAAATCAGGAAGCGTTGCATCCACCACTGTGAGTATTTGCCTGGTGTGACAACAGTGTTGTGTGGACAACAGTGGGATGCCAACCAATGGCACAGATTCAGCCCCTAACAACCCCACCTGTACCTCACAATTCCTGTCATCACTGTCAGAGTCTGCAGAGATAATGACGTCAGTTTCCAGGTGGGAGAGACTCCAAACCCCATCACCACCTCTGAGGGGAAAACAACATATGGACATTAATACCTGCACTTTGAAGTTGGCTGGTACACACTCGTGCACATGCACACACACACACTTACAGGTGAGGTGGCACAAATCTGTTACACAGACCTCACATTACCCAAATGGTGACATGCATGACACATGGCCCTCAACATCATGCATTGCAGCCAGTTTTACTGCATGTAACTAACAATATAGAGCTCTGAGATACATGAGTAGTGTTAGTAGGTGATGGCCCTTCCCCAGTACAGACTGCACCCATGTACACATCATTGCTGTTCACCTGTATAGCACAGTGACAAGTACTACAGAACATACCTCACAACTGTGCAGATCCTTGCAGAATGTGTAGATGACTGGCTCATATGTTTGCTCTGTTTCTCATAACCCCTGTGTTTGTTTGATACATAACTGGGATGATCTGAGGTGTGACATCACTAATTAATGACATACATTTGAATTTTAGACCTCCAAACCAGCAGTAAATGTATGGTCACACAATTCCTGTTACACCACCAACCTTCTAAGCTTACAGTGGATATGATAAGTGTACACACCCCTGTTAACATGTCACATTCTTGTAATATATAAAATTAGACCACAATAATGCATTCAAATATATTACCCACCTTTCATGTGACATATGACCTGTAAATCCAGAAAAACTTCTTCAATACACACAAAAATATCAAACAAATCAGATACTTATGCAGACAATAACTTTATAATAAACGACTTTAACGACTAAATAAATGATACCATTTTTCATGAATTAATGGGCAACTAAATATACACAGACAAATACTAGACATTATAATACTAAAAAATACACTTCAAAATATAATTTAACATAATTAAATTTAAAAAATTTAAAAAAATACAATTAAAAACCATTCATTTATCCAAATACAAATCTTAATATTTAAAATATAAATATCTATACATTTAATTTTATTTTATTTAAAATTCTTATATTCATATAATTGAATGTTCTTATAAAAATATGTTAAGAATAAAAAATATATAATTGTATATAAATTTTAGTAACTTGGTTAATTAAAAATACAAATTATTAAAAAATATAAAAGTAGTGGTCAAATGTCACTTAAACTTTCAAAAAGAAATATTAAATAGTAGTGGTCTATATCAAGTTAGATGTGATTTTAAATTGCTGATTTTAGTTGAACCTTAATAGTTTTCATTCCATAAAGGAGTTGAGTTGGAATCCATCAAAATTCCTTGGACCTGCTTGTTGTTTCCACCAGTGTCCTCCAGGAAATCCTGATGTTGCTGATGATGTTCCTTACTAAAACCCCATATCGCTTGGCCTTTATATGGTTCTGGCATTTATATAAATGTTCCAGATATATTATATGCTTTTTCATATATTAGTTTTATATAATGTGATCATTAATACAATGTCTTTCAGATCTACATATTTTGAATCTCCTCATGAATGACAAATCTTAATATGAGCAATATGATAAATGTCTGAATAACTCTCTATATCTGTGTTTATAAACCTTCTATATTTTGACCTTATTCTTCACACTCTATTATTCTTTCTGTTTTATTCATTTGTTCATTGTATCACCTTATTTCATTTGTATGATCCACACCTCCTATTCCCCGAATACTTTCACCCTTTACTTTTTTTTTCTTGAACTATGTTTGGTGGTTTTAAGATTTTATCTATGTGTTCCATTTTTTTAATCTTCTATATATCTAATATAAAAACTACTTGTTCCATTCTTTGTTAAGTTTTAATAATTTATTGGAACTATTATATTAAACTTTTATTCTCTATAAAAACCCCCCATTGCTATTCTTTGCTTTTGCCCTTAAGTTGCTATAACCAACCCCAAATTTTGTTTACTTCTTACCCCTTATGGGTTCCCTTATTCACTACCTTCCTCTACTTCACTTTTAACTTATTACTTAAATCATTAGAACTTAACATTTTCTTTGAACATATTGTGTAATATCTACATCTGATCCAATAATATACATTCTTCCTGAAAATGTTCTTCATAAATTGTCTTTGACAAATGTTCATCTTACTATATTATCTATAATTCGCCTTTCCATATCTGGAAGGCCCATATTATGTAGTTCTCATATATCTTCCTCTTCCTTTTATTTTTCCTATATCCAGGTATTTATTTCTATATATCTACTTCGTATTTCAGGTAGTGTACTAATAGTGTAGAAAAAATTCTAAAAATGGTAGTTTTTCTAATATTTTCTGAATTCTAAGAAAAAAATTTAAAATGAATCTAAAATAACTAGTCGAAATAAGAATTTCATCATAGTATAGAATTGGTGTCCTTTTATTTTTCCCATTTTGATGAATTTTGATGACGTTTGGGGGCACAAGTTGGCGCCACATTGATACCACACCCCTGATGATACCCCCCAGTTTGCCCATATAATTTCAATATATTTTTATATTAAACATTATTTTAATCACACTTCGCTATCTTATCATTTAAACTTAATGAGTAAACTTAAAATACTGACTCTTCAAGGGACTTCATACCCTCTAAATGTGGAAATGGTATGTACCACATAAAGCAACACATCGATATGACATATCGTGATAAACTTTATATCATCTCTCACCCTCTTCCTATTTATCTTTTCCCGTCCCAATTCAAAATTAATTTGTTGTTGACCCAGATGTGTTTAGTCTTAAAGTCAACAAATTTAGCTAAGGGGACATATGACCTGTGCAATACAATTGATAAATAAACAAATGTGTTATGTGTAAAATATAATGCATGAAATATGCACAATATGGTGGTTGCATAAGTGTGCACACCCTTAAAATGATACTTTGTTGAAGCACCTTGTAAATGACTTACAGCATTCACACTTCTTGGGAAGGTGTCTATCAGCATGGCACATCTTGACTTGGTATTATTTGGCCACTCTTCCTTACAAATGTCCCCTAACTCTGTCAGATTGCAAGGGCAGCTCATGTGCACAGCTCTTGTCAGGTAACAGTGGGGTTTTGCTATAAGGTTTAGGTCTAGGCTGTGGCTGAACCAATCCATAACCATGAGTGTGTTCAGGTGGAGACATTCTTAGATAGCTTTGGATGTATGCTTCAGGTCTTTGTCATGTTGGAGGCTGACACCCTTCCCCATCCTCAGCTTTCTTGCAGACACCTGATGGATGTGGACCAGACGTGAGCGTTATTCTGGACTGATCCAAATTCCCACCACTGTGACTACAGGCCCAGTTCTGGCATTAGAACAGCATCCCCAGAGCAGGCCAATGCCACCAGCATGATTCACCATGGAGATGGTGGTCTTCAGTTGAAGAGAGGTGTTGCTTGTGCACCACCTTTTCATATTGTGGCTGTGAAGTCAACCCCTAGTCTCATTACACCATAACACATTTTCACACCTGCCTTTGGGAGACTTGATGCGCTGTATTGCAAGTTGTATCCACCCCTGGATGTTTTTTGGTGTGGGGAAATGCTTCCATCTTCTGACCCTACCCCATAGGCCAGACTTATGCAGAATATGGGAGATTGTTCTTACATGTAGTACACAACACCAGTACTTGCAAGAGATTCCTGCAACTCCCTCAGTGTTGCTGTATGTCTCCTGGCAGCCTCCCTGACCAGGTTTGGACATGTCTTTTCATCAGTTTTGGAGGGGTGCTAGGTTCTTTTCAACACCACTGTTGTCTCATATTCAATCCACCTTTGATTACTGTCTCCACTGCGTTCCATGATGTATGCAATACTGTGGTAATGTTGTTGTACCCTACTCCTGAGTGATACCTTTCAAATATGAGATCCATTTGCTGCTTTGTAAGCTGTCTGCAAGCCATGGCTGTTGCTGTTGTAGGCAACTGAGCAAATGTCATCAATATCCTACTTGGACAGCAGACTGTTATTTGGTGTTACTCAGAGTGCCTTTACTTGATGGCAGGTGTGTACCCAAGCAGACTGAATGCTCTCAGTAACTCACAAGCTGCTGCAATAAAATATTATTTGAAGGGTGTGCACATGTATGCATCCAGCTTATTGTAAAGTTTGTATACTCCATATTTGGTCCCCAACAGATTGGTTGGTTTTACAAGTGAATTGTTCATGTTATGGGTCACATTAAAGGTTGGAAAACATGTGGACTGACATATTGTGGTCTCAATTTGCATATATCACAAACACCTGGGATCTTAACAGGGGTGTGTACACTGTTTATATCCACTGTAGAAGAGTAATGTTTCACATATGTCCCTACCGTAGGCCATTTGTCCCCCCATTTTGCTGGTCTCTGTCCAGAAGTCTTGCACTGACAGGTTGTGAGGTATGCTACAGGAGTGTTACATTCTCTTCAGATAGGCCCCTGTGGTGACCACAATGATGCAATGCAGTTAACCCCACCACAAGTGAGCATGCACATAAAGCAAGATGGCTATGAGTGACAGTTGTGTGCATATTAAATTGCATGCCCTTCACATGCCTGGGGTATTGGCAAACCACTACAGAACAATTTCATACTCACTAGCTTCAGTCCCACATTGTCCCACATGCAGACCAGAGGGACCTAGGTAGTTGTGAGAGAGAGGTTTTGTCAGCAGACTCACATGTGGCATTGGTAAAGGATGGATGCAGCATGTCTGCACATTTACATTACAACCACAATACTACACAGTTTGCTATCCTTCACCATAGAAGTGCACTTCTGTGCATTAGAACCCCCCATCCAGAACTGCAATCTGACCTGACACATGCATGTAGATAATACAAGTATGCCTGTTACAGTAGTCTAGTAATCTCCATTGGGTCCTTACCTGCACACTCCTCATCCATTGTCTGGGTGCTACCCACCTCCAGCATGTGGGGGTCTGTACCCTGATGTTGTACTGGGATGGGTGCATCAAGGTTGGTGAGGAGCTCCTCGGTGGGTGTCAGTGGGGGCTGCATGGCTGGTCCCCCACCAGTGGCTGTGCGGTTCCTGGCCACAGCAGCAGTCCTTTGCTAGGCATGGCGTATGAGGTTGATTGCACGATGCCAGACCTGCTTGTTTGTACGTGCATGTAGGCTGACATTGTTTACCCTGTGGACAAGGTCGTCCCACAGGGCGATCCTCTCCCGCAGATGTTGCTGGCTCCAACCAAACATTATTGCATGGTTCTTTAGTATGGCTTCTATGATTATGGTTGTCTCAGCTGCTGAAAATGTTGTCCTTTGTTGATGTGACATCACACCTAGTAGACATAAACAGGGAAACACATCACAGGACCTCATACATTTGGCAACAGTATGTACAGAACCTGCACATGTACATTGCATACCAGTAGCCGCCAGTTACAACCGCTCCATACCCCTGTAATCTATCAGCACAGTATCAGCTTGCATTGCACTCCTGGTCCTGATGTGTCATATTCCCCCCAATGAGGGCCAGTTAATTGCATAATCCTCTATTCCTCATTCAGGTCTGTGTAGAGGGATTACATTGGCCATCTTACATGTGGATTGGGTGTGGATGGTGCTGAGGCTTGGTGTGACTACAGTGTGTAATGGAGCTGGGAGGACATGTTTGAGTGTATGTGGGATGTGGACAGGGATGTTATCATGTCCCATGGATACTTATGTTTGTTGCCTTTCAGTAGGCAATATGCACCTGCTCACTGGTAATGAGGGGAGGGATGCAGGTGCTGTGCATATCCACCTATAGTGATGCTGAGCCGGGGGGGGTGATGTTTGCCCTAACCCTATCTGCAGCAGGTTGGCTATAGCTATGTTGTTTGTGTATGTGGTCTGAATGACCGCCATTACAGGTTGGGTTGGTTTGTTGCCTCTGAGATTGCAGACATATGGGAAGAAGTCCTTGTGATTGGCCTTGGTGAATGCATCCAGTTTGCACTCAAAGACAACCTTAGTGTACATCACCTGTGACCTTATTTGCTTGTGCAGAACAAGGTGTCATGGCTGCCAATGAGGCACCTGTTCCTTCTTGGCCTGTCCTGCGATTATTTCCACCAATTATGGTAGCTGTGTATTGCTGCTGTCCACCATAGGCATTTGGCCTACCTTGAGGGAGTTGAAGTTGTCCTGTCAGGTATTGCTGAGGCCATACAGCTATGTAGGTGCCCACATAGTATTGTGGCATGGGCCTGGACACTGCTGCTAGTTCCAACATATGGGACTTCCTTCATGTGAGCCTTGCCCCTTTTCCTTGCCTGTGCAGGGGACATTACAGAGGTGTGGGGGCTACAGCTTCACAGACAGTAAGTGGAAATACCTCACAGGACAGGACATGTGGAGACAGCCCAAAATTATGTGGGACAAAGCTCCAGAATTCGGTACAAATTGTATGTCATTAGTGCTGTTATACACATGGAGGGTTGCTTGATTGACATGGTTCATCTGGACATGCATTTACTGAGTGACTTGACAGCTGACAATGATATGCCTCTGAGATACCTCTCAACTGGCATGGTGACCACAGAGTGGCCAGAGGTTTGCCTGTTATGTTTGGTCAGTTCCTCGAACAACATCTGTTTTTGTGGTGTTGATAGGATAATGTGAGGATTGTAGTCACTAACTGTTGACATCCATTGGTGTTCCAGACATCATATCCTTCAGGGATTTTATGTTACAACAACACATGTAACACCAGATACTGTTTCAGTTAGTAACACCATTATGTGTGATATGTCCCTCTTTCTGGCCCCCTGTCCTCCAAGTACATCATGCATTGTCCAAGATGTCCTGCACTATGAGGTGGAGAGGTATGGTATATCATTAATTACCGACTGCACTCCAGTTCTCATCCCAGTGACCTAGCAGACTCCTGGCCATGGTATGCGGCAGTGGTCAGGATTATGGTTCCACACCATGGAAATTCTGTGGAAATCTGTACATATGACAGTTATGTATGTCTGGCCATTGTAAACAGACTTCCAAGATTGTGTAGCAGTGCTGTGTCTAGATGTTTGTTGGGCTGGGTAAGGGAACTAACAGATGTGAGGGTCATACATCCTTTACCTATCTGGCTGTGCATGCTGCTATGGCTGCTGGTGGTCTATCAGGTCTGTATGCTTGTATGGGCAGCCTGTGAAATGTCCTGTAACACCTCAGGATTCCCAGTACACTATGAATTTGGCCAGTATATGTCAGTGTAGTATGTGACTGGCAATCAGGATATGTTTGTTCAGACAGTCGTACTCTGGAGTTCATTTTGGGAGCAGGTATGTTGCTGTGACTGTGGTGCAAATGTTTTTGAGTGGAAATTTTTGCACAACTATCTGCTTTTCACTATAGTTCCATCCCTGTAGTGCATGCTGTATTTGAATATACATGGGTAATTGCCCAGAGCTGATGTGGGGGAGTGTCATGTTGGTCTTACTGTGCTTCATAAGGTGGTAAGTGACATGTTTGGCAGCTGTCAGGGGATTTCCATTCTGTTGCATGGCTGTGGTCATACCTCTGCTCTGTCCAGATGCCTAGACACTGTCCAGATGAGTGGCTCATATGTTTGGTCTGTTCCCCACACAGTCATTGTCCTTGGCTAATCAGTAGGATACTCTGGGCAATGCAGTCAGTACATGCTAACATCCATTAGTGTTACTGCCTTAATAGTCCTTAGAACAGATATGTGACAACAGACCCAGTAACATCAGCAACTGTCTAATGTTATGACAGCAATATGTCCAAAATACCCCTGTGTTTGGGCCTCTGACCCCCAATTATGTCAGGCTTTGTCCAGATGTCATGCACTAAGAGGTTCAGAGGTATGTATTATCATTATTTATTGCCTTCATCCCTGCAACCATCCCAGTGATGTCATAGACCCCCAGAAGGCAGCGAACATAGATATGTGTCCTCTGCCTATACATTCTGTGGGAAACTGTACATTTGAGAAGTTTGTGTATGTCTGGCCATTGTTAACAGACTGTCAGGATTGTGTAGCAGTGTAGTATGTACATGTTATTTGGGCTGTGTAGGGAAGGGGGTACGTGTGAGTGCCATGGGCCCTTTCTATCTGACTGTGCATGCTGCTCCAGGTTCTGGTTCCCTATTGCATGTATATGCTTGTACAGGCAGACTATGACATGTCCTGTAACACCTCAGGATTCCCACTACACTGCGACTTGGAGCATTATATGTAGGGGTAATGTGTGAGTGGCAAATGGGATATTGTTGCTCACATAGTCATTATACTGTTGTGATCAGTTTGCTTACTGGTATGTCACTGTGACTGTGGTGCAATTGGTTGTGAGTATGCATTTTCACACCAGTATCTGTTTTCCACTAGTGTTACATCCCTGTAGTGCCTTTTATATTTGCAAATGCATGTGTACAGCCCCAGAGCTGGATTTGGGTAGTGTTATGTCAGTCTGATTGTAGTTTGGATGTTGCTTGTTAGCTGAGTGTAGTTTCCCTACTGCTGTGTTATGTTCACACAATTTATTTATTTATTTATTTTCCAATTGTTTACTGGGTTAATTCGACTGGACACAAGGTGACCGTTTTCAATGGAGGCCTGGGAAGAAAAGCTCCAGATACATAGTAAAAAATTATATAAACATAGCTATTTTGTACAAAGAGCATTGAATATATAAAAGGAGTAAAATCAGAGTTTTACAAATGATGCAGCATACAGTGGTTAGAATATTGAGAAATAATTAAACAAGATATTATACAACAAATATACAATTGCTTGAACATAAATTCAAAAATAAGTTTCCATAGACAAACAGAGTCAAAAACTAGAAATCATAACTATAAAGGTGGCCTAAACACCTGGTTCACAGTACTCTGCATTATGTGAAACTACAGAGGATACCTGTGATCTAGGGATGATGAAAGTCAGGAAAAGGGGAAATTAGTCTGGTTCTGTAGAGAAACATATCCAAGTTTTGAATATGAGATCTTTTAGTAGGGATTTGAAAGTATGTTTACTATTTAGACAGCTAATGTTAGGGGGTAGAGAGTTCCAGGAATAAGCAACAGCATAGGAATAAAGAGATTGGCTTGAGCGATGTAAGCAATTGGTAACAGTCATAGGTTCATAGGTAGGCACTAGGCTATCAGGCCAAGGGCCTAAGTAAGCCTAGCCAACAAGGTTCCCTGGCTTACGCCACCCAAGAAAGTTAATTTCCTGTGCGCCTGTCGAGCAGAGCCACAGAAGCGATCCCCGGGGTGTATTTCCTATTTCCCATCCACAAATCAAGATTTTTCTTGAAGACTGCTAATGAGGAACTTTGCTTGACATAGATGGGTAGCTTGTTCCAGAGTATAGGAAGTCTCTGGGACAGGAATCTATCCCTCCAGCATATACTGTTTATGTAGTGACAAGGTTTAGGTCCCTAGAGCATGTAGCTCGGAGGGATTGGGATTTCTTTAGGTGTAGCATGTCCAACAGCTCTGGGTTTAACATAGCTTTATATGTTAGGCAGAGATCTCCTCGGAGTAGGCGATATGCTACAGAGTAAAGCTGGAGTTTTTTGAGACGGTCAATGTAGGGCATCTGTTTGAGGCCAGTAATCCTCTTTGTGAGGTACTTCTGTGGTCTTTCCAGCTGTATCCAGATGTCTTGTGAGGTACATTCCAAAAGGGGCATTGTACTCTATAATGGGTCTAATAATTGTCGAGTAGAGGGGAACAATTACCTCTTTTTTCCTGAATGAGAACCCTTTTGTGATGAGGTGTGCCACATAGAAGGATTTCCTGACTACTGTGACGATGTGATTCTCAAAGGAGAGACTACTTTTCATCTGGGTCCCAAGGTCTCTTATCACACATTCGGTGTTAAGTAGACTGCCGTTTATGTGGTACTTCATAGGTACAGAGTTTTTACCAAAGGGGATGACAATGCACTTTTTGACACTGAGTTTGAGGCCATGCCTCTGACACCAGGCATCTGTCTCAGTGAGGCCCTTCTGTAGGATGTCCACATTATTTGTGGACTCGACTATGGCTCCTAGTTTGCAGTCATCTGTGAACTTAGTAAGCCAGAGGCCTTCTGTGTTAGCCTGTACTTCAGAGAAGTAGATGCCAAACAGGAGAGGTCCCAGGACTGAACCCTCTGGTACTCCACTTGTCACGGTTTTGAAGTCAGATTTGGAGTCTACAACATTTACAGTGTGGGTTATGTCAGTGAGCCAGTTGGCAACCCATTTTGTGATGTAGGGATTTATACCTAGTTTAGTGAGTTTAGCTATAATTCCAGAATGGGAGATGGTGTTGAAAGCCTTGGCGAGGTCAAGATAGGCTGTGTGAACCACCTTACCCTCATCTATGGCTTTGGTGACTGCCTCAAAGAAGTTGATCATGTTCAGAAGGCATGATCTGCCTTTCACAAACCTGAATTGGGTGGGGTCCAGAGTTTGGAGGTTACCAATGTCTTTGTTTATGAGTTCCATGATATGTTCCATGGCCTTGCAGACCAGGCTCATCAGGCTAATAGGGTGATAGTTCCCAGGATCAGTGGTGGCTCCCCCTTTGTGGAGTGGGATAACTGTTGCTGTGCACCATTCAGTGGGCACAAAGCCTGACATGAGACTATGATTGAACAAGGTGCTTAGGTGGGGAGACAGTTTGTTCTGAATTTCATGTAAAACACAGCCTGGGATGTTGTCCTGTCCTATGGATGCTGTGTTTTTGGTTTTAGAGAGTGCAGCTTTAACCTGCATAGATGTGATTACAGGGATTCTACATTCTTCTTGTATAGATATGGGCCCTTTACGGGGTGAGAGGGAGGTAAAGTTAGCACTGAACCTATCTGTCAGGATGTTGGCAATATCAGTTGGTTCTGTAATTTTTATGCCGTTGTGCTGTAACTCAGAGCAGATCTGGGTGTTGCCATTGAGATTCTTGACATAGCTGTAGAATGCTTTGTGATTGCCCTTAGAATCAGTGGCAATTTTGTTTTCATAGCTAGCTTTGGAGGATCTTATAAGGCATCTCAGCTTCTTACTGAGGCTGACCAGGGAGCTCCTCCACACATGGGATTTTACTCTGTTTTGCAACAGTTTCTTCCTTCTGTTGTAGAGTTTGTTTATGACAGGGGACCACCAGATTGGCTTCCTTTTTTGGAGGATAACGTCTTGGTTCTGTTTGGGATAGCACGATCCATGCACTCGTGTAAGTGCTTATAAAGTGCATTTCTGTAGGATTCAGCAGTCGTAACTGTATTGTCCATCTGCATGGGTGTCATGAAGTTCACCACTTCTGTCTTAAGAAGCATGAAGGTGGCTTTGGAGAAATTTTTTACCATGGTTTCCTTAATGGTGGGTGGGGGCGGGATGCAGATATCTAGGGTGATTAGTTTATGGTCGGATCTGACCAATGAGGAGTTGACTTCAGGTGTGGAACACCGTTGTTGCCCCTGGTGGGAGTGTGGATAAGTTGATCCAGGGCATTGGAATTTATGAATTCTGGAAAGCGAGGAGTTGGTAGATGATTAGTTTTCCCAGTTAATGGTGGGGAAGTTGAAATTGCCCATTATTAGGGTGTTTGGTTGAACCCTAATATTTTCCAGTATATCAAGAAAAGAGGAGTGGGAATCCTGGGGCATGATGGGGGATCTGTTGCAAGCTTCAATTTGGATTGAAGTTTTGCCCAGAGTTAGTTGCACTTGGATAACCTCGGATACATTATGCTGAGCAACTAGCCTGGAGGTGTGGATATCCTTAATGAATATGGACACACCTCCGCCTTTGGTGTTCTGGTCCAGGTTAGATAGCCGAAAAGTGTGGTATGAGTTATAACCTGGTAATGCAGGGGTACTCTCTAGAGCACTGAACCAGGTCTCAGTCACTGCAGAGATATCGATGTTCTCCATTTTAAGGAGTGCCTCGAGTGAGTGCATTTTGAGATTTAGACTTCTAGCATTGAGTAGCATTACCCTCAGTTTTTGCTTGCCTGTTCCTGTTATGGTGGTGAATTTGTCATTTGAACCTTGCCTAAAAAAAGGCACTATAGTGGCGGCAGGACCCTTAGCCAGTATCCAGAATCCCAGGGGTGACAGGTGCTGGCCATCTCTGGCAAAGCATTGTGGTCTGTCGACCATGTCATCCCAGGCAGACAGATACAAGATCCCCTTAGAATGACACCAGAAGCTTAGCCAAATGTTGAAGTCAATCATTTTGTCCTTATACTGCGGTATCTGTCTGGGTGATGGCAGGGTGCTACTCAGGGCTAGGGTCATACCTGCCTGAACTACAAGATCAGAGAGCTCGTCCAAGTCTCTTTTCATGTAGTCCAGGAAGGTACGTCGCAGGTCGTTCACACCAACATGGACAATGACAGAGTCATATTTTTACTTGTTGTGGAGTGACCTGAGTGTGTGGGCTATGTGGCAGATCCTCGCACCCAACCGGTAGCTGACAGTAACCTTCTCCCTATTTAGCCTGGAGACTGGGACGTCAGTGTGCCTGACTATAAAGTCACCTATGACTAGTGTGTTGGGTACGTTGTTTTGCCTTATGTGCTGTGGTTTATTGGTGCACTGAGTCTGTGGGCTATGTGTCATTTGGGTTGTGTTGGGGGGGTGGTGGTTGCTTGCATTTCTGCTCTGGAGGTCTCTGTTGCTTGAGCAGATTATTATTGAGAGCCTCCGCGAATGTTTTTGTGTTTCTATGTGTGGATTTTGGTGGTGTAGGTTTAGTGGGACTATGTGATGAGTGCGGTATGGTGCAAGTGTTTACCTTCTCCTCTTGACTGTCAAATTCAGTGTTGGTCAGAGAGAGCTTTACCTCCAATTTGGCTAGATAAGTGCATCTCTCACAGGTTGTGGTGTTGGTGGTAGGAGGAGAGGGTTGTTTGTGTACATGAGGCAATTGCTACATTGCCCCAAGATGCCCAAATTCATCAGATAGACAGGAGAGAAGAGGAAGGTTGAGTGCTGTAGTAATTTGTCGCTTATTTAGTGCTAACAACAAGTTCTGAACAAGTGCTCAGCGCGAATAAGAAAATTCAAGTGCTAAAACTAAGAATCTGTTCCTGGAACTTGTGGTAGATAGGCTACCTAGTGCTTACCACTCCCACTGATACGCTAGAAGGCTTCCCTCCAACACAGAAAGGCTTGGGGGGCTCAGAAGCTTACAAACAGTCCTGGATACAGCAAATCTGTATCTGGACTAGACTAGTTACAGGAAAGGTGGGAAACAATCATAAACACAGGCTTTTAAACCAGGAAGTTATAAGAGATGGAAAAACTGCCCAAACAGCCAATAAACTACAATTCCTGGGCCAGAAACCATTCTTGTGGTAGATAGATGACCTAGTGCTTACCACTCCCACTGATAAGCTAGAAGGCTTCCCTCCAACACAGTCAGTAGGACAGTATTGGAAGATCTTAGTTGACGCGCAGTATTATGGAAGGTGAGCAGACCAGACAGGGCAGGTATTTTATTTGGTTGGTATAGCAGTTGATGGGTCAGGAGAAGTTTATTGTATTTTAGTAGGTTAGAGAGTTCTAACCATCCTAGCTGTCCTAGGGAGAGGCAATGGTGAGAACGAAACTTAGCATTGGTTACAAGTTTTGAGATTTTATTGTAGCAGGTAGATAGTTTTAGAAGGTCAGGTTTGTTTAGGTTAGTTAGAACTGGGGAAGCATATAGTAAGGTGGAAAGTAGATGGGTACGAGAGATAGTGATTCAGGATTCCTGTTTGAGGAAGCTCTTGCAGCGGTAGAGTAAACCTAGTTTTTTATGAACTTTGGCAATTGTTAGTGTTATATGTTTATCAAATTTTAGGTTTTGGTCAATATTTACACCTAGTAGCTTGGCTTGAGTTATTGGTGTGATAAGGGTATTGTTAGAGGATGTTATTAAGAATGATGAGGTAGGGATAAAAGTTTTGGATGGGGGGAAGATCATGAGTTGGGTCTTAGATGGGTTTAGTATGAGTTGGGAGTAATTTAGCCATTTTTCTATAGTAGTGAAGGCTTCCAGAGTTCTATCTTGGAGTAATTGTAGAGAGGGGGCTGAGCAAATAAGGGTGGTGTCATCAGCATACTGAACTATATTAGTTTGTTGGGTAGCCGAGGGGAGGTTATTGGTAAAGATGGAAAATAGTAAGGGACCAAGAATGGATCCTTGCGGAACACCTTGTCCCACTGGGAGGAGAGGGGAGAGAGAGTTATGCCATTTAACAGCTAATTGCCAGAGGGCAGATAATTTTTAAACCACGGTAGAGAGGAGTTATCCAGATTAAGCTCAGAGAGAGTCGATAGTAATTTGCAGTGGGATACCATGTCAAATGACTTTGCAGGTCTAGGATGACAACAGATACTAAGTTACTGAGATATCTTTGTTGGTTGACGTGGTCAGTAAAGGATATAAGGGCAGAGGTGGTACTATGTTTTGGTCGAAATCCATGTTGGGAATTTGCTAGCAGGTAATATTGAAGAAGATGATTCAGTAATTGGGTGTGTACACATTTTTCTAAGATTATTGATAGAGGAGATAGTATAGCTATGGGGCAATAACTGCTAAGTTCTGTCGAGGAACCACCTTTGTCTAGGGGGACAACGTAAGAAATTTTCCAGAGAGAGGGGACAGTGTGTTCAGCTATGGATCTGTTGATGAGTATGGAAATAGGGTAGGCTATGGCAGAGGCGGCAATCCTGAGGTAATCAGTGGGGAATTTATCAGCAGCGAGAGTGGCGGGTTTCAGTTTGGCAAGGTGTTTACGAATTAGGTCAGTTGGAACTGGTTTAAGAGAGAATTGGGCATTGGTCTTATGGTGACAGTTTTGTATTTTGGGGGTATTTGTAGCAGAAATGGGGAAATTGTTGAATAACTTTTGGATGGAGGAGGTGAAATGGTCATTAAACTGGGTTGCAATATCATTGTTATCACCTTCAGTGTTAGTGTTTGCATAGGTGATTTTGCCTGGTTAGAGAATTTGATTGATTGTGAACCAGAATTTTTGTGGATTGTTGTAGTAAATTTTTTGTAGCTGAATATAAAGTTTTTTGTAGCTGGATATAATAACTTTTTTGTCATTGCGTATTTGTTTTTTTTTGCTTTGTTTCGGAGCTCTAGGAAATATTGCCAATTTGTACTTGTTTTGTTGGTACGCCAGTCTGTCTAAGCTATGTCTTGTTGTTTGAGTAAGGATCTTGTGTCCTTTGAGATCCAGGGGGCTGGGTTGGTTTTAGTACGAATTATATGCTGTGGGGCCATAAGATTAAGGATACCTGAGAAGGTAGTATTAAAGTACTCCATGGCTTTATCTAATGGTAGAGTTTTAAGGGGTGACCAATTTATTTTTTTAAGGTGTTGATAAATTGGTCTGGTAGGAAATTTTTGGAACTACAGATAGAAAGTAAGATGGGGGGTTTTATGGCTTTTGTATGCTGTCTTAGTATGAATGTGGGTAGGTGATCACTGAGGGAGTCGGGTAATGTACCAGATATATTGGCAGATGAAGGCTTGTTGGTTAGGGTCCAGTCTAATATGGATTCTTTTTTGATGGATTTGTCTATATGGGTGGGGGTTTGGATAAGTTGTGTGAAGTTAAATAGGTTTAAGTGGTACTTTGGGGGGAATGCCATGATAGAGGCCCAATCAGTGTTGAAGTCCCCTAGGACAAGTGTCTCCTGAGGGAGGGCAGTGGAAGTCCAATGTAAAATGGACACCAGAGTGGCAATATTGTCACCTGGTGGTAAGCAGACACCTATAATGTTGAGTTGTTTCTGCTGGTTTGATTTTATATTTGCAAACAGGGTTTCTGCATAGCCGAAAGTAGGGATATCTTTACGTATTTGTTGGAAAGTAACATTGTACCTGTAAATTAGGGCAATGCCACCACCTCTTTTAGCTATTCGATCACATCTAAGGATGTTGTAGCCAGGAGGGACTATGGTGGTATCTTTGGTGCGGGGCTTGAGCCAGGTCTCAGTTAGGAGTGCAATGTCAGGGTCATAGAAGGATATAGAGGCATGTAGCTCTTCAGTTTTATTCATGATGCTGCGGATGTTTATACTGAGTATTAAGGGGTCAGAGGGTTTTTGCTTCCAAGGGTTATTAGGCCCACGCAAGTTTGTGGCGGTGGGTGTAGTAGTGGAGGGGCCGGGGTTAGGATGGATATCGCCACTGAGTGCAAGTTAGTTAGTAGCAGTGGTCAGTGTGTGTAGGTAACTGGCGATCATATTATGTATGAGTAAGCTGGGTAGTTTTTTATAATTAGTTTCTTTGTTAGTGAGCTTGGTGAGATCAAAGGGGGTGTGGTTGAAGATGGTAGGTGAAATGTATATGCGATTATGGTGGTGAGTGTTTGTAAAGGTTAGTGTGGGGGAGTTTAGGTGATTGTGGTTAGTGATAGTGGAGTGGTATGAAGTTAGATGGTAGCCCAGGGAGAGGAGAACTGCTAAGAAAATAGAAGGCGCAAGCATGGTGATAGTTGAAGGGGTAGTATATGTGGAGTTAAATTATCTGGTTTGGGAGATATTAGAGGGAGAAAGGATAGTGTGATGTGGCGGAGCACCACAGAACAAATTAATGAGCAGGTGGTGAAAGGAAAGAGGGGGGGGAGTGGTTGGAGGATGATGGGCTAGGTTGGTGGGAGGTGTTAGCAAAGTCAGGTGACTGTGGTTATGAATAAATTTGGGTATATGCAGGGCGGGTGGGGAGCAAACAGAGTGGGCTGAGTCAACTCCACAAGGAACTCAGCAAAGAACTGAAACAGTGAACTAAAGTAGGTAAGGTACTTTTAAAGTGCAATTATATTTAACTGTGACTGGCAACACCACTGCAACTTTTATGGGCAGTAGCTAACAGTAAATCAGGGGGAAAGTCAGGGTCGACTGTTAATTAAGGAACGTTGTTAATTTTAAGTCAGTTGCAAAGTAAAAGGGGTGGGTTCTATGGCAGACCTTAATATCCATGCACACTACTCACTCAGAGCAACAAATATGATACTTTAATGAAAAAAAAAATCACCTACAGGTTTTAATAACTAGTGCAGCTCTGTAGTGGAAGATGGTGGAGCAGGTAGTAGACCACTGTAGCTTCAGATCGCAGAGTACAGTCCCGAGGGAGAGGCAAAGCTGCAGAGTAAGATATTCAGTAAAAAATGCAGCAGGTATATTTAAGCAAGAGAGAAGCAGGAGGTGCATGGGACGCCAGGACAGAGGAGTTACCAGGATTCACAAAATGGTGTAGGATGTCTTGCTGTCTGGCTGATATCATTGGTCTGGTCCACATAACTGTTATGTATTCCTGACACATCAGTGGGATGATGTGGGGGATTGAGGTCAATAACTAATGAGATGGAAATGAGTCACAGACTTGTGATATTTCAGTCAATATATGTTAGGACATGCAGTGTTACTACATCAACTTTCTCAGCTTATTTACTCACGTATTTTGGATATGTCCCTAATTTCATGCCTTTGTCTCCTCACTTTGTCAGGCTTGGTCCAGATTCATTGCACTAATGGGTTCTGAGCATACCTCTCCACTGCCAGGATTTTCACAGAATATCCAGATGTTTGGCCCATACTTTTGTTCTGTTCAACAATTTATTTTTATTTGTCTGGTAAATCACTGTGATGATCCAAGGATTTATGTCAGTAAATAATGACATAACATTTCAGTTTCCATCCTCATATCCTTCAGTAATTGTCTGCTGAAACGCACCCTGTTGCTGTAGTAAATGTCTTCATTTCTAACAGCGATAGTTGTAATATGTCCCTATATCTGGCCCATTCTCCACCCTTTACAGCCTTTGTACAAATGTCTTGCACTAAGAGGTTGAGAGGGATGGTTCTGAGGTCTGACTGCACTGTGTGTTATGTACACACACACACACACACACACATATATATATATATATATATATATATATCGCCCACCTAATCATGAAGGGATTCACATCCAGATCAGGGGAGGTCATCATACCTCTTTACTCATCCCTCATCAGGCCCATAATTGAGTACAATGCCCCTTTTGTGATGTACCTTACCAGACACCTGCAGCAACTGGAAAGACCCCAAAAGTACCTCACCAAGAGGATCAAAGGGCTCAAACAGATGCCATATGCTGCCCAGTTAAAGAAACTCCAGCTCTACTCAGTGGCATACCGCCTGTTCAGAGGCGATCTGTGCCTGATGTATAAAAGCCATGTCCATCCCGAAATTAATGGACATGCTGCACCTCAGAAAATCCAAATCCCATCGAGCTACGCTCGAGACTTGAACCTCAGCACTGAAATAAATAGGACATGCTGGAGGGACAGATTCATAACCCAGAGGCTCCCTTCACTCTGGAATAAAATCCCAGTCCAGGTTAGGCAGAGTCCCTCATTGACTCTCTTCAAGAGGAATCTTGATGAGTGGATGGGAGATCGTAGGTTTACCCCGGGTATCACTTCTGCGTCACTGTTAGACAGAGGCACAGTATACTAACCTCGAAAAAGGGCATAGCAAAATAAATTTAAAATGGGTGGCGAAAGCCAAACACATTCTGGCTAGGCTTATAAATGCCCTAGGGCAGATAGCCTAGTATGAACCTATGAACCTATGAACCTATATATATGTATATGTCTATATATAACACAAGAATGATTACACAGAGCTTTCTCCCTAATGTTGTATGCCTCTATTGCATGATATGTTTGAAAAAGCAACACAAACTCCTACAGCTTAGATGGTGTGGTGGTGCATTGCTTTGAAATTAGTGTACAGGGTCATGATTTTGAGACTTGGGACTGATATTTTTTTCCTTAATGTTAAATGGCCAGAATGCATGGTTGTTAAAGCATTGCTCACAGCTTAGATGGCGCAGTGGTATGTTGCTGTGAGTGTAGAGCACAGCCTCCTGGGTTTGAGACTTGGCAGGCTAACTATTTTGTTTCATTTTATGTGTATCAGGTTTGTGGGATTGATATCATAATTTTATGTTTGCCCTCCATGACATCCCCCTATGTGCTTTCATTACATTATATTCTTGTGTGACTATACTGTATGGGGAACTTGTGTTTATATGGGGTTTTCACATCTTTTATAGACTAACATCTCACTTTTGGACCTGCTACACTACCCTGGTTGACAAAAAATAGTTGCTACATAATTTAAATTTACAAAAATAATTTTAACACTACTTTCCCATAGAAAAATGGGTTGTCTGTTTTGGTACTTGAACTGTGAACGACTGCATGTATACATATATAGCCAGGACTTTATCCACTACACTATTGCAGTTTGGAATGTTCACTTGTATATTTGCATTTATCTCCTAGGTAATGTTTAAGCTATGCTAAGCAGATGGCCATAACCCACACACCCGCTTAGCTAGGCTTAAACATTCCTTAGGCTTGAAAAAAATACAAATTTATATTATAATTATATTGTTATGTTATATACATGAGTCTTGTGGTATTCTGACAACTCATTGAGGACTGCAGTTGTCAAATAATGGCATTCATTTGGTTTTCAGGCTTCTATCCTTCTGGGACTCCTGCTAATACATATCCTGTTTTCTATCAACTTTCTGTGTGTGTGAGGGCAATTTTTCATGTGTGTCCCTAATGTATTATTTATTCCCCCAATCATTTGTGCCTTTGTCTACATGCACTGCTATAAGGGAATATTGGCATACATTTGCTTTCAGACTTCTACCCTTCCATAATTCATGCTGATTTATGAGCTGTTCTCTATCAACTTTCTATGTTTGTGAGGGCTATATGTGTGTTTTGTCACTTTTGAGGGATTTATCCCCCATTATGTGTGCATTTACACACATTTACTGCTTTAGCAGGTTGCAGAAATGTCATACAGCACTCCAGCAATGCAAGGGGTGTGACAGAACCTGTCACATACCCCCTGCATTCCTTTCTTTATGCCGATGTTTCTTTCAGTGTCCGCAGACACTGAAATGATCATTTTCTCATTTCAGTGTCCGCAGACACTGAAATACTGACATAATATTAGAGTCAATCTCTAATATTATGCCAATTCCTCTTAGAAAGTGCTGTATGACACTTTCTGTGTACAGGGGGCGTGTTCAGTGTCATTGCATTACTTGGACATGCCCCTTGCACTCATTCACAGTTCGTGTACGCATAGAAAGCACAGCAGCGCACCTTCATGAGTATTCAAGGTGCGCTGCTGTGCTAAACTGACACGAACCACTCCGTGCAAGAATAGTCTTATTCTTACACTGAGTTTGTTGAATCCAGGGGCCTGTTTAAATTAATTGTTACTTAAAATGTTATATTTAACAGAAGCTGTTATAAGTTACTGAATTCATTTTGTTTTGAACTTTATGCATACAAGTGTTGTCATTATAAGTAAGTGATTTCCTCCCCATATGCAGCTGTACAGACAGACTTGTATTGCAAATGTTAACAGTATATGAAGGATGATCTACTGCACATCTTCAGTTCTTATGAGTAATTCCTTGCACTCTGTGGTATAACTATGGAAACCTACAGATTCCAACACTATCCATATCTAGTATGTGATGTTGATATTACCAATATTTCTTAATTCATGTTTCTAAACAAAACTATTAAAAAGTATTGGTACTTATGTATTATTGCAACCAGATTTTGCGGTACAATGTACTTTATTGAGGCTAAGTAAGCAAATGAAAAAGATGTGTATTACGGAAGGGTAAAGTGTTCAAAAGTGTTCTGGGGTATCAGTAGTGCTTTTTTAGGCAATTATCATGTACAGTTTTAGGATTTGTGGCTTGCGTGCTGTAAAAACATCTAGCATTGCGTTCAGTGCTAAGAGTGGTCACGTGTTTACGTATATTGGCCTGAAAGCACTGTGGGACTTAGCGTACAATGTGTAAGGTGTTTTCCAGATTTATTTTTCTGCTTTAGTTCGTTATTTTTGGAGTTGCTACTTACAATAAGAAACAGGACACCACTCGGAAGGATTATTCTTCCATTTTACCATATGTAAACTGAATGTTTTTGAAGAAAAGAAGAAACTGGACACATGAACGTAATATAGGTAAAGTATTTATTGGTCATTTTCATACAGTATACAGTAAATCGGAGACATGCGATTTAATTTATGTGAAGTACCAAGTAAGTTTCAAACAAAATAATGAAAGGTTGTTTAATAAACTTTGTTAGAAGTACAAAGTTCTGCTTTGATTTTATGTACTGATGCTTGTAGTTTTACTGCAATGCCCGTTTTCATTTCTTTTTTTTGTATGTGATACGACTCTAGAGACAGGGATTGTTTAGTTGATCTTGTACTGTTTTTCTGCATACAAAGCTTGAGAAGATGTGGATTGCTCAGTTGCTGTTATACTGATTTCAGTGTAGAAAAGTTGAACTAAAGCTTTGACAACTTTTGATGGCACGAGAAAAGGAACGCAATAAAGCAGTATGGGGCAAGCTTAGCTGACGTGACATGCTGGCGGTAACATGGGAAACCTATTTTCAAGACTCATTTTGTCAGTGAACTTAATAGTAAACATTGTTAAACCTTACAAACATTACAGAAAATATGTTGTTGAAGTTTATAAGACTGTATTAGTGTTTTTCCACGTAAACCAAAGCAACTAGCATTACCGCGAAAATCTGGTTGCGATAATACGTAAGTACCAAAGTATTGATGCTTTTATGAATAATTTTTCAGTGATGCCTCTTAACAAAGGTGTTATGCCTACTGGCTCATTATACTAAGGATCTGTATTGTCTATGGCCTGCCTATGGATCCTGAGGTATTCCGACACTTTCTGAAAAATGTTCAATTGTTACTTGCTGTAGTATTTTAATGTGAGATACAAGCAGACGCCTGTGGAATGATGCTGTTGTCTTTGGACCTCCACACATTGTACTTATATTGTCAGAAGTCCTAATCCCACCCATGAAATGTAAAGATATTGCAAGTTATGTTGATTTTACAAATGTTACGTACGAAGGTATTATTACTTTTTCTCTGTTACATTTGTATTTATTACAGGCAGTGTTATACAGACCTTTGCATTGCACAAGAATGCATGCTGTTTATGTTGACATATGCTGCTCATAAAATCAAATACAAATGGGTTCACACAAGAATATTATCATGTGCATATCTCTGTCTTTTAGATGGTCAAACATCTTAGGGCTGACAGCTTCTCTCCTCAGGAAAATTACATCACAACTGATGCTTTCCAGCACCATAGACAGAGACTCCTAGGCTGTTCAGGTGATACATTTTGGAGAAATGAAATTTGGAATGATGTCACCAACATGATTAATGCAGTTGGAGGCCACATCCTGTGAAGCCATCAGATGTCACAGCTCAGACATGATCATTCATGCAGCCAACAGAGTGAGGCATTATGGGAGATCAAGGGATGCCACTGGTGGCGGATCACCATTAATCCCCGATGACATCACAGTGTTTCTGGTTTCACTGCATACAGTAAGAGGGGAATGACACTTTTCTGATGGTGGGATTGAAGCTGGAGTTCTAGGCTGAAATTGTATGTCTTTCTTTCCATTACATGACTGTGGATTGAAAAAATCACTGCATATTGCTGTAGGATGCATATTCATGTATTGTTTTTGATTTACAGCATCAGAGTTGAGGTATGCACACACATCCACACTGGGTGAGGATGATGAACATAAGTTTAATAATGTATTTTTACAACTGGAGTACAGAAAGAGCAATCCAAAAAAACACTGTAATGCTGTTTGCATTAATATTCACAGGTCCACCTACTTCAGCACACTGCTGTTTACTGTCATATTGTTATTTACCTAAAATTGTACACTGCAGGTATACCCTGTGGAGGCCCATGCCATGCAGGTTCAAGTGCAGACAGACCAGGAATGTTACAGCAAAATTGTCATAGCTTACATCAATGTGCAGCACACATGTGATACACAACATTTATGTCAATATTTGTCAACAAAGGCCCATCTGGTGTACATTTGCAACATCCACCACATAAGTATTTGAAGCTCCTGTTACTGTGTTGTGTATGTGATGCTGTCAGTATTGTTTTTGCTAAATACATGACTGTGTTATATTTCTCTGTACTTTCCCACTGCAGGATCCACAGTACAACCCACAACCTCTCATCAGCAGGAGCCTGTCAGTGGTATGATATTAACGAAGTTTCAGATCTGTCATTGCTGTTAATCCTATTGTTGTCCTCCATTAATACTGTCCTTCTTCCCATTCCTAGGCCAGACTACATCAACAACATCAAGTGCACATATAAGTGGTATGTGTATGCTACATCTCTGCATGTTTTAACTGTGTTTACCTGGTTAATGCTGTCAGTGATGTGATCACTAATGCTGTTTTTCTTCCCCACAATAGTTGAAATTCATCATCTTCCAGTGAGCTGTTGTCAGGTGTGTGTTTTTTTGTATTCCCCACATATGTTATGTATGTTGGCCTTGTAACCAAATTATGTACTTCATATATGTAGATTATGTGAAATATACGTACAGCAGACCTCATGTAAAGTCATTATTATTTGTAAAATTGAAGTGAGATACATAAGTCATATCTCTTTGATGATATCCATCATGTGATGTGAGCAAATTGTCCTGATCTGTGTCTTTGTATTTTGTAGCACATCAATTATCTATATTATCCAGCAGCCCATCCAGCAATCAGGATGGTATTCAAGATGTTTATCAGCATGATAGTATGGCTTCTGACATAATGGACCTTGATGTGTTTGGAGAGTCCATTCATGAGGTTGACAGTGATGTTGCTGAAGCTGTAGCCTCAGATGTGGAGGTCAACTTGTCTAGCTATTTGGAGGATACTGGCACAATGGATATTAAACAGAGTGAGACCATTGACCAACAGACTCCAGCTGAGACCGCTGCTGATGGCAGTTCCACATAACAACCAGAAAGAGGGCATCGCTGTAGACATAGGCAAGCAGATGTTGTGGATGGCCAGGTGTTAGAGGGTGTCTGTCTCCTTCTGTCATCAAATAAATGGTCACAGCAACAACACTGGCCAGCTGTCTGTGCACTTGCCAATACCACAGATCATGTGGCATGCCAGCTATGTGTCATGCATGAAGGACAAGAGCATAGACATGGCTAGATTATGGCTGCAGTGGCCGTTCAGGATGAGAGTCTGCTAGTTGTGGCATAGTCAGTAGAAAACCTGACCTCTGTGGCACTGCAGAAGTGTCATACATTCTGTGTTCCCTCATTGTACTCAGCTGATTGCAACCTAGGAGAGACAGGCCACCTGTTTGCAGAACTACCATTGGCCATCAAGAATCACTGTCTGTGGTCCAAATCACACAGAGTTCAGGTGCTGGCCTATCTGCTATGGCCCTGCCAGTGACAAGGACCTCAACTTGCAGTCATTCTCCTTCATCTCAACATGGTTTTGTCACCCCATCCATCTCCTCTGTGGAGCAACCAGGGCAGCATATGTCTGTACATGGTCGGGGTAGAGTGTACCATGGTGTGAGACATCAGCAAGGTCACTCTAGACTGTATTAGAGTGTGTTCAACAGTGTAATACACACAGCTGGCTCATATTACTGAATTACTACATTACTGTGATCTGTGTCTCCTGATATTGAAATTTCTGCATGTTGTCCTGGGTGGTTTCTCTTTGTTCATGTTATTATATTGTAGAGAAAGAAATGTGTAGCACTTATGTGTGCCCCTTACTGTTTTCCATACAGTGATACAACAATCTGAGTGTGTATACATACCTGTGTCAGTTGTGCAATGAGTTGATGATCCTTGTGACACATTTGCATATGTTCATGTTATAATATGTTATGATTGTGATGTTATGTCTGATGCTCAGTGTGTATATCTAGGGGGTACTTGCAATTAAATGCAATCTGTGTTGATGTTGTTAGGAACACCTGAACATCAATGCTCCATCTGTGTACTCATGTAAATGTGACTTGTAATGACTCACAGATATGGGTTAGACTCTGCCAAGTTGTCTGGGCCTGCAGTTGTGGCTGCACCGTACATTGCCTATGCCTGTAACTTCTGCATCTTTGTCCTCCTGCTCCTCCTCCAAATACCTGTGGGATGTCCTCTTCAGACAGCTGAGGTCCTTGGGGTAGTTCACCCACACTTGCAGCTGGAAGAATGCCATGTGCTCTGGTTAGCATGTTGTAAAGCATGGCATACACCGTTATCATCTGTGCTGCCTTTTTAGGTGTGCACTGCAGTGCGGTCCCAGATGTGTCCATATATCTGAACCTAGCTTTCAGTACACCAAACACATGCTCTGTGGTGTTTCTGGTTGTTGTGTGTTCAGCCTTGTAAGCCTCCTGTGAAGGGATGGATGATTCATGGTGCTGTGTTATTAGCCACGGCTCAAGTGAATAACCACAGTCACCTGTTGTAGGGAGGGGAAATACGTGTGGTTAGGATGGATATTGTTGTGAGGGGTACCCTTAACTTCCATCCTAGATCTCTTTCTGTGCTTACCCAGTAGTTCCTGTACTTATCCAGTAGAAGTTCCTCAGGTATTTCATCTTACTGGAATGCAGCCCTCAGTCCATCTTCCCTCCAAATGGTAGCATCACGGACACTTACAGGGTGTGTTGTCATGATATTTGTTATGCTGCCATCTGCTGCACACACAACTTGACAGTTGATGGATGGCCAGCCCATTCTGTTTATCTATCAGTCTGCTTCAGGATATACTGGTGACTTCACAAGTATGTGTGTGCAATCTATTGCACTGAGTGCATGCAGGAAGTTTGTAATGCTGTAAAACTGATACATTACAGTTCTCCACTCCATGGGGTTAGATGGAATGTGTATGGAGTCATCAACCTTGCTGCACATTGCTTCCAGGAATTTTGCCAGGATACATCTGGCGGCTGTCTGTGATACTCCCACAGTGTCTCCGGAATGTTCCAGATGAAAGTACACTCAGGCTAAGACACACTTTGGTTTGAAGGCGGTAAGATTTTCTTGTTGGGTCTACACAGACTTGTGGGGCACACATGTTGCAGACAGCCTGCATCAGTTATCTGTCTAGCCAGTATCTTTTGATTATTTGCTGGTCTGACAACTGGTTTAGTTGCAGCCTTGCTCTGGCTCTAGCTGGCTGCCTTCTAGGCTGCATAGCTGCAGCCCCATTTATGGTTGTATCACTGCAGCCAGATATAGTTCATTTACAGCAGGTTGCGCTTTTACATATTTTGTTATATTTTGCTACAGATTTTACCGTAATCCATAGTGTTCACTTGAGTTCCTTGGTCTGTAAAGCATACGCCGGGGATTTCAGAAATTGAGTCAGTGTGGCTATTTGTCATATTTAAGCTGTGTTGTGTTCGCATGATGTGTTTTGGAATCAGACTGGCGTGCGTGTTATCCCTAATTATTCCATGCTGAATACGTAAGTACTCGGGCTACCTTCAGAGTGTCTTCTGAAATCACGTCTGCAGCAGGTGTGCTGAAGTCGTCCTTTACTGTGCTGCACTGTCTGCACATAGCTCCTGCAAACGTTATGGAATCCAGTACATTGGATACTCATGCAGTCTACTTCAGCTCAGGACACCTGCTAAAGTTGCATCTTTCACAATGATAACTAAAACCAAAAAAGAGAAATATGGATAAAGCCTATACCAAATATTACTGATAGCGTGAAAGAAAAAAATTGATTGAAAATATTGCAGTCATAAAGTTCCAGTATTCCATATTTGTATTTTTGAAATTAAAATAAGGCTGGGTACAGATTATTTACATCTACTCTCATGACTGTCAGCATGGTTATAAAACAGATGTGAGGCATATACTGTCTTAGTAAATTTTTTCTAACAGTGTGAATTGAGGGAAATTACTTCTGGATGAAATTTGGAAGGCTTGGTGGCAGAACTATACATGCTGGAAAAAAATTATCTGACTTCAAAGCTCAGCAAAAACAGATTTTTTTTCTCCTTTGTACATAACAATGAAAAGATCTGAATACTACATCTTGAAGCAGTCCTATTATCACTAAGAGTATGGTTCTGTTATGACTGTCACTGACAGGATGTCTAAAGATTTTGTCTTTATTAATGTATATGACTACTGAACGAAAGTTCAATAGTCTGAATCCACATTCACCGAACACACTTTAGAGAAAGCACTTTTAACCGAAAAAGCGCTTTCGCTAAAGTCCCCAAAATAAACAAAAAAAACTAAAAAACCCCAAAAAACATATAACTAACATTTACGCAGGGGGGCAAGCCCCCCTGCACCCCCATGTGGGGCATGCACCCCCCTACTTTTATATTCTCACTCCGCAATCGTACTACAGTGGGGAAAAGGGAATATTCCCTCATCCCCACTGTACTATGATCTCAGCAACAGTCATTCCCCCCTGATTTTTCCCTATATCTTATTATACTTTCGCGAAAGTGCTTTTTCAGTGAAAAGCACTTTCACGAATGTATGATCGGCTGTTTCACTTTTGGTAAAATTGCCATTTGTGCATTAGTATGGATCCCGTATAAATATATATATATATATATATATATATATATATATATATATATACATACATACATATAGGTTCATAGGTTGATAGGTTCATAGGTGTGTACTAGGGTAATGGCCCTGGAGCCTTTACAAGCCTAGCCCATAGAAGTGCCTTGGCATCATGCCACCTGAAGTTAGTTCCCAGTTCCTCTATTAATACACACACACACACACACACACACACACACACACACACACACATAGATATTTATTAATAAAGATAAATTCTTTACACATCCTGTCAGTGGCAAAAATTTACTTTTCATGGTTTTACCATTTGTAGGTCATCCAATTTGATTTATTTGGTGAATAGTGAATAATGCTCTTGCATCTATTTTGATAAAACAAACATGATGATAAAATAACATATTTCTGAACATTTAGCAGATTACATAGAAATGTTAATACTAATGCCTTAACTAGACATGTATCTAATAATTAAAGTATGCATAATTTTACTTATATAATTATTACTGTTCAAAGTAGGAGAAAGAAAGGTGGTGATATCCTTTTAAGAACTGAATGCACTGAATACAAGTGGATAAATTATTTTCATGCAGATAATTTTCTGGGACTTAATAGCACTGTGAGCATCAAACTTGTTTTAAGACTCAGACTGTTATTTTATAATTGAGATTGCTAATTATTTGACTATTTTGGCTGCATTTTGATTAGTTCAGTATTTCTGAATGTTAACTAAATTGATATCGAGCAGGATTCAATAAATCCTACACAGCTCACTAAAACCATGTGTGAGTTATGGTGTGAAGCGCGCATGACAGCTGGTCGATTTGTATTTCATAAGCAGCTCTGCACGGTGTAGAGCTGCACAAACATGGTAAACATCATAGTAAGCTAATTTACTTTATAAGCATCTGAATTGTATGCTAATCAACAAATTCAAGATGGCATAGCTATTTAACAAGCTATAAAGCAGTGTACACTTAGCGTAGCCTTCTGCCTTGTACTTCAAAACCTAGTGGAATATATCTATGGAAACTACATTGGAGGGATAGAATGTTAAGGGCTGCTGTTACTCTTCTGCATGTGTGCGTGTGCATCAGGCTCATTGTTTATGCTGCTGCTGTTAGACATCGGGCAAGGAGAAGGGTATTTAGACCCAGTTTCACTTTTCATGCTCTGCATGAGATGGAAATAGTAGACAGCTCAGGGTGGACAGAGACACACTCCAGGAACTCTGGAAACTCTGTCACCCTCACCTGAGAGCCGGGGCAAACTGAGGTGAATGAGTACCTGTGGAGAACAAGGTATGTGTAGCACTTAGAATATTAGCTAAAGGAACCTTTCAGTGATCCACAGGGGACATGCTGGGTATGTCACAGGCATCAGCATCCATAATCCTATACCAATTAATGCATGCTATGCAAAAACATGCACATAACTATATTTATTTCCCTCTTACCCCAAGGACAGAGCTAGAACTATGCAGGAGTTCTACCCCATAGCACACTTTCCTGCAGTCCTGGGTGCCATAGACTGCACACACCCTGAGATTAAAACACTACCTGGGGAACAGGGAAGCATCTATAACAACAGAAAGGTGTTTCTGTCCATTAATTGCCAGGTCATGTGCAATCCTAGGAGAATCATCATGAATGTGTGTGCTGACAACTCCAGCAGTTACCACAGCTTCCATATCTGGCACACCTCACAGCTCTACCAGAGGTTTTTAGGGTTAATATCCCACTAAGATGTTTACTGGGGGATACAGGGTATGCACTCAAACCATGGTTGATGACACCAGTCAGAAATGCACCCACACCCCAGAGAGGAACATAATAATGAAGTACATGCTCAAACAAGAAATATCACAGAGCATGTGTTAGGGTTGCTGAAGTCACAGTTTCAATGCCTGGATACATTGTGGGTCGTTGTAGTATGATCAAAGTACTTGTGCCAAAATTATCACAGTCTGTGCTGTCCTACACAGTATCATCCTGCGAAAACAGCTGCAACAATGCTACCAGTGGCTAGGAGTACATGTTCCATCACCACAGTCAAGGTCCCCACATCCACATGTAGGTGAGGAGTTGGGGGAAACCCCCAGCTACTATGGATGCAGCTTGACATAGGTATGTACAATATGCCCTTGCCCTGGCCAAGTGGCAAAGGATAGCACACATAATGACTAACTAAGGAGGTACGCCTTTCATCCTAGGCATATACATGCAGTAAAATTGTTGCCAGACAACACTCAGAACCTCATATAATGGATGTATATTACTAGCATCAGACAAAGTCAGCCCCGAATAACAACAGTTGTAACTGCAAGATTATCAAGGTAAGTATTGAAACTGTAATAGAAAAATAAATGTGTAAAACATGGATGTTGCCTAACTGGTACTTGTAAATGCAGCTAAATAGAATGTGTGTAAGTTGTCCAGCAATGCCATCAATATCTAACATGATTGGCATCAGTAATATATAGTTATGCAGTTTACCAAATAAACTGGCACATGCAACTGAAATACTCACTATAGAAAAAAAATTCCAAAAAGTGTACTTATCCCAATATTCCCACAAGTGGAGCAATAAGCATGATTGAAAACAGTCTCCTCCCCTTCAAGTTCCCTATCTACATGGTCACCTTTCAGTGTAAATTCAGCTCTCTGAGCTCTCCGAACATGCATATGAGATGTGAATTCCTTAGAATTGCTGAATACCAAAATTCTGACTGTGTGTAGCAGATATGAACATTTTGTAGTCTCTACACCACTGTTATGTGCTAATGGATTGTAACTGTGAAAGATTACGCTGACTGATGCAAAACACAGTAATGCACAGACACCTGTCCATACCTCTCAACCTTTTACTGCAAGAAATCTGGACAAAGCCTGACAAAATGAGGGGACCCACACTGTGAAAGTAACAGACTCTAAATCCAACTTCAGACCAGTGACAAGTGGAGTACCACAGGGTTCAGTCCTAGGTCCTCTCCTGTTTGGTATCTATTTCTCTGAAGTACAGGCTAACAGAGAAGGTCTTTGGCTAACAAAGTTCACAGATGACTGCAAACTAGGAGCCATAATCAAATCTCCTAACGATGTGGACATCCTACAAAAGGGCCTCACTGAGACAGATGCCTGGTGTCAAAGCCATGGCCTCAAGCTCAATGCCAAAAAGTACATTGTCATCCCTTTTGGTAAAAACTCTGTACCTATGAACTACCACATAGGCGGTAGTCTACTTAACACCAAAAGTGTGATAAGAGACGTTGGGACACAGATGGACAGTAGTCTCTCCTTTGATAATCACATCGCCACAGTAGTCAGGAAATCCTTCTAGATGGCACACCTCATCACAAAAGGTTTCTCATCCAGGAAAAAAGAGGTCATTGTTCCCCTCTACTCATCACTCATTAGACCCATTATAGAGTACAGCGCCCCTTTTGGTATGTACCTCACAAGACATCTACAACAACTGGAAAGGCCACAGAAATACCTCACAAAGAAGATTACCGGCCTCAAACAGATGCCCTACGCAGACCGTCTCAAAAAACTCCAGCTTTACTCTGTCGCATATCGCCTACTCAGAGGCGATCTCTGCCTAACATACAAAGCTATGACAAACTCAGAGCTGTTGGACATGCTCCATGTAAAGAAATCCCAATCCCTCTGAGCTACACGCTCTAGGGACCTAAACCTTGTCACAACAATAAACAGAGCATGCTGGAGGGATAGATTCCTGTCGCAGAGACTTCCCATACTCTGGAACAAACTACCTATCTATATCAAACAAAGCTCCTCATTAGCACTCTTCAAGAAAAAATCTTGATGATTGGATGGGAGATAGGAAATTCACCCTGGGGATCACTTCTGTGGCTCTGCTTGACAGGGGCACAGGAAAATAATTTTCTTGGACGGCAAAAGCCAGGGTACCATTTGGCTAGGCTTATATAGGCCCTAGGGCCAATAGCCTAGTACCTACCTATGAACCTATGAACCTATGACTAAGGCCCCAAAATAGGGACACATTTTAAATATTGCTCTTATAAACTTAGAAAGTTGCTAGAATAACAGGATTTGTGTTACCATACATTTTCTGAAAGATATGAAGTCAGAATCTCAAATGATTGTCATTATTGATTTTAATCCTTAAATCATCCCAGTGATTTGTCAAAAAACACATTTATTTTATGAGGAACAGATAAAAAAATATGAGGCAAAAATCTGGACATTCTGCAAAAATCTGTACGGTTGAGAGGTCTGTGCTGTCACTGAAGTGGGTGTGTCAGTGAGGATACACGTAAACAGTGTGGAACTAACTGCAGTGAGATTTTAAGCAAAAGAAAGCACTCCACATGTAATTTCACTGGCACAGCAGCACAGTTTCCTGCCTTTCTGAAAACTGTTGTTGACTGTCAAGTATTTGCATCACACCTTGAAAGAAATATGAGAGAAAATGCACTAGAGATTGCATGTGTGATAGTAAAGCAGAGATAAGATAATGATTACCAGAATACAAACAGAAGGTAGATCTGCAGTTTTGCAAACATACTAATAAATAACATGTAATCAATTATTCCTCTAAATATGTCATGTACAATTTTCCAATCAACTGAGAATGTCCATCTGTATGAACTGTTTATTACTGGGTATGAAATGTTAATTGATTGTATGCATATTATTTATTTGCTATTGCAAAGCTGTGTCTGTGGCAAAGAGAGATAGCCCACTATAATTGTGTTGTGTAAGTGCAGCACTCTGATGATTCAAATCCAGAGCTCTGTAATTGTTTAATCTTTTATTTCCCTTTGTTTTATCTTTTATTCTTTTTCCTTTTGTCTTTTACCATATGCACAGTGCATGGCATAGTGCAAACATTGTTAGCAGCTTAAAACTGAACATTTAATGTTAGTCACCTTCTAGAATGAAAACACATTTAACAACATTGCACAGCAACTTGGATGGTGATGACTGCAGAAATTCCAACTGTCTCTGTGACACCAGTTGTAAATAGGTTGAGTTGAAAAAGAGAGGGTTGGAGTCCCACAGTAGTTATTTTTACTGAGGGTGGGTCATAATGAGTATTAATGAGTATTCACACAAAAAAAATATATGTTCACTGTGGCCTTTTATATTTGCATGTTGCCTACCTGTGTGCAACATGGTTCACTACATAAGAAATAAAATTGAAAAATGTAATTTTGTTCACCTTCCTCCAAGCAAACAGGCTAAATGGTAAGGTGTGGCTGTCAGCACTCTGGGCAGTAAGTACTAAGTGTTTAAAAAACACTTCTACTCTGGCTTTCTCTGTGGTACCAAGTGTAAGTGCAGTAAGTTCTTAACTAAAACACGTGAGGCAAGGTTCAAATCCTGCATGTGTCACCCTTTAGTAAGGGTGTCTCACTGTAATTTTACAGAAAACTTTGATTATAAAGGTAATACTACATACTAATAGCTATGTAGATCAGATTGATTGACAGAAAGGTATCATTACTGCTTGCATACACATACATTTGTCGGTATCATGTGTATTATATGTGTAACAGGTTTAACATGTCAGTGATGATTCTGTAATAAAAAATGCAGTTGCATATCTGTGTTGAATACATTAGTTTACTGACAATCATCTACACACATCCCATAACTCATGTATAACAGAACATACTGCCAAGTATGTATCATAACTCCAGTCTCTGTTACTAAAGTCATGCAAGGCTGTCCATTTCCAATATAATGTCAGATGTTAGTGCTGCATCACAGCTGAGAATGCATAAGCTAGGACTTTTTAATGTAACACATATACAGGATTAATTGAAGTATACCAGCAGTCACTCTTTTAACTTCCGTAATGACCATGGTGGGTAAATCCTTCTTCTGTGGCAATGAAGAATAACCACCTGTGTGGAAATGTATGTATTCTTGTTTACATAGGTTTGAATCCAACATTGTACAAATTACTTTAAACATTATGTAAGTCCCCACAAAATGTGTCAAGCCATCACATTTGTCCCTCTGTAGTTATGGCTCAAAAGCCAAGTCATCTAGCATTTCAATGTTGACCATTGAACAATGCGTGACTAGGCATGGCAACACACATGCTATAAATGAATGCTAAGTCTAAGATCAACATGTTGCTTCATAAACTCACTTCCTTTGTGTTTGGCAATGTTGTTCATCGCTTACCATAATACAAACATAGCTAGCATGATTGTGTGTGTTTGCGCACATATATCACAAATTGGCAGAAAACTATTACAACTGCTGTTGGAGGACCTTTGTAGACATGGCAGGAGATCGGAAGGATGGTACCAAATTCAGGGAACAGAGGTGGGGTGTGGAGGGGTCAGAAATAATAGTTGCACTCCTTGTGAAGTGCTACAGCTGTAGGCTGCTGCAGGGGGGACTACACCGGGTTTCAGTATAATGTTAAGGCTTTGAACATCCTAGCCAAGACTGTCTCTAGTTTGACTGATATACCACACACTCTGGAGCAGTGTAGACACCACTACAATGACCTAAAGAGGTGCAAGCAGGTACAACTCAGCCACTGGCTGGATGAGTTTAGAACTGCTGACATCCCTCAGTAGTGTAAGTATACAGATCAAGCAACTTTAAATGTTACTGAATGCTGTAGATTGCCAAGACTGGTATGCATAATGCTTTCATGTGCCTTCTTTCAATTTTTATTTTACAGCTGCAGAGGAAATCATTTTACAGCTGCAGAGGAAATCTTTTTACAGCTGCAGAGGAAATCTTGGTGAACAGGGAGGCACATGCTGAGAGACTGGAGCAACTCAGAGAGGCAAGGGGTATGTATGCAGCACAAATGACCCTGATTGTAATAAATGTATCATGAGTCCATAGATCAATATCAAGTTTAGCATATATTTCTTAACTGTGACAGCAAACATGCATGCTGTCTATGTAGGCAAGAGTAATATTATATTCAGATTATATGGGTTCAGTTCCCACAAGTAACTTATAGCGTCATTTCTGCATTTGATATGCAGCAATATTGGCTTTGATGCCATGCTGTAGTGTCTTTTAAAACATAGATGGAATATCTCCATATTCCAATGATTACTTGTAATAATTCATGGTCATTTTTTTGTATTTTTAAAGCTTTATAGCTAGTATAATAATAAAAAGGATATTTATTGTAAAAATGCATGTGAAATATCATAGTTATAAGCATCTCCTTTCTTTTTTGTCTCACCCCACCCATTATCTCTCTTCTTTTTTTATTTTTGTGTTTCCTGGGCTCAAACCATTCTGATGTCATACCTTTCTAACAACAAACCAAATGCTTTTCAGCACAGGGAGGAAGGAAAACTGCTGTGGCTTGGCCTGCCATCAGGCCATCAGCTGCCTCACCAACAACCAGCACTTCTGCGATTCAACCTGGCAGTACTGCCTCCTCAGTCCCTGCATTACCTGACCCATCTATATCAGGTAGCGTTGCCCTGACTACTGATGCATTGGTATGCTTCAGGAGTATTTGTGGTGGTGGTGATTGTGCCGCCCACTAGGAGATCCCAGGGATGTTGTGTGATGTAATAGAAACTGGACTTGGTGCCTGCATCAGCCACCTGTAGAAGTTGCTCATTAAAATAGAAAAAAGACTCCCACATCAAACAGCCTCTTAGGGAATTGAGAAAGGGGACAGTGATGACAGTTCTGAGGGTGAGGACTAGATTTTCACTGTTGCCACACTTGATGAGTATGTAGCACCGATATCTCCTACCTATCCCTAATCTTGGTGTTCCCCAACTGTCTGTGTCCATCACCATCCCTGTGTCTGTCTTGTTTGTCCTTTTTGTCTGTACATGCCTCCTCACCTACCCTACCTACCTGACCCACACATTCATATGTCCCTTACCCAACATTCCTCTCTTTTTGAAATCCAAAGGAAAAAACGGGCTCATGTCCCACAACAAAATTTTGTTCCAAACATATCCCTCCATTTCGCATATGTGTCTTTTTGACACACTTGATTTGGTCCAACTGGCTATACATCATTGCATTATTGTCACCCATATGTGTTGTAGTGACAGTACAAATTAATCAAATTTTCTCTACATGTACACATTACTGTGTAGAAGAAGTGAAGATCAGTGGTTCTTTCCTAATTCCCTCTTGCAAATGTCTTTATTGCTTCTCCTTTGTTCTCCCCCCTGCTTGCCTCCCCCACCTATTTCCCCTTTTGCCTTTCTACCCCGTTTTTACACCTTTAATCTGGTCAAAAAATAGAATAACACACCATGCGCATAGCCAGAATTGGCCCATAAAAAGCCTTCAGTGTTTGTCCTCTGCATTTGTGCGGTGTGTGACATTGTGTAGCAATGCCGAGTGATGGTGAATGGCTCTTCCTGTCCTCTGGCAAAACCTGGTGAGTTTTTGCCATCGGCCTCATTATTCAGGTTATCTCCAGGCAATGGTGCTTAAACATGCTGCACTGTAGGAACACAGAGGTAAAGCAAAGTAAAGGCACTACTTTGAAACAGTCTGACATTTTTGTACAATGTTAGATGTAACAAAGTGTACCTTCCAATGTGGACTGTTGAAATAATTTACTTGACGGACTGTTTTTTTGCTTATAACATCAAGGATTCAGTTCCAGATTACACTCAGATCATTTCTTACTGTGATGTTATGTTTAATCACCCACATCTTAACATTTGTCCCAGTTATGAATTCTCATGAAGATATATTGGATGCTGGCCAAAACAAATTATTTGCATTGACATTCATCCCTACAACTGTTACATATTTATCCAACCTTGTTCTGCTTTTCATAAGCCTGTTGTCCCTCTCCTAAACCTTCTTTACCTCGATGTCAGTCACTTCATGCTGCAGAACATGACAGCTTAATAATGAGAACAGACCAAACATGTCCATCAATGTAACATTACAACAAACATTGTTATGTGTAGGTCCATCCCTCCTTGTATGCACCCCTTCACTCCCACCCTGGTTTATGGGTGTGTATCTATTAGGCTGTTGGATATGCAAGTCATCTCAGGGTGTCTGCATAATGGTATGACTCTGCTAATGGATAATACAAACCTATTCATAAGTTAAACTCCACTCGCTCAATCCGCACGCAAGGCCTCAACCTGGTCTGTGACATTAATGGAATTTGTCAGCAGGATAGATTTCTGTCCCAAAGACTCCCCCATCTATGGAATATACTCCCTCTCCATGTCAAGCATAGTACATCTCTAGCCCTTTTTAAGAGAAACCTGGACGACTGGCTGGGAAACAGGAAATACACCCCTGGGATCCCAGCTGTGTCCCTGCTGGACAGGGGAAACAGGTGCTGACTTTGTGGAAACATGGGAACAATTCGTGGCTAGGCTTATAAGGGCTTCCGGGCCAATAGGCTAGTATCATTCTATGAACCTATGTTACTTTGATTCAATAGGTGATCAGTGCTCCTGTAGTGCTCAAGGTTTAAAACTCTGCTGTAGGATTCACTTTGTGTCATGTTCAGGTGATGAAGGATGAAATGTTCATCTAATAAGATGTGGAAACTGTCCTTACTGTGAAGAAGCATACTGCATACACTTTTTGGGATATCCGGCCCTACAGAAATTATCCGCTGAGTCAAAATAATCATTTCAGAATATGTATCACCCCTTGTCGTTTACACGCAATTACCTTGTGATTTGCAGTGAGGCCTGCAAAACAGCAACTAGTCATACAAGTGTATTGAGGTAGGCATTACTGATACAATTTGGGGAAGACACACACAATAGTGTAGTAATTTATTGTCATATTTCCAGTCCTGATCACATTTACTTAGCTAATGGCATCCTGGCACCATTTGTAAAAAAAAGATAATTGTCTTTATTTGAACCCTGGCTCAACTGTGTTCTGATCAGGAGCTCACTGCTTCCACATACTGTGCCATGGAGAAAAATAGGCATCTGGTTATTTTCCACACTCAGTACTGTTTCGCACTGAGCATGTTTGCACAAAGGAAGGTGAACCAAATTAAATCATACACTTTTTTCTTTAACCAGAGAAACATGTTTGCTCAATGTTTGCCCAAATGGGGAAGGCACAGCAAACAGTTATTTATGTAATAAAACTGTGGCTCCAACATTTCAAACATAGGCTACAGCACGCATATCATACTATCTGACAGCAATTTTTCTGATAACATATCTTGCAAGCCTGACACATGATACATTATCAACAAACAGATGTATTTTGCAGTTACCCCCAATCAGGTCAGTTACTGGATGCCCCTATTTGCACACAGTTTGGCACTGAGCACCAGTGGATATTGCTACATCACAAGTCCAAGTTGAATTCTTGAAATTCGAACCATGCATGTGCTAATACTTTCTCATCATCTATGCACAGCAGCTTCTCATTGATGCACTATGTAAAGTGGTGTATAGCATATTTAACTCTGGTTACTGGGCTGTAATCCTCCAATACATGGTAATGCATTCATAAACACAAAACACGTGCAGTGATATGTGTGCTTAACTGGACACATAATTTCTGATATTCATGTGTGACCTGCAGTGATGCATGTCCTAATAATATAGTAGTACTTGAGCCATTGTCAAATGGAATCCAACATTACAGAGCATATCTGCATTGTTACATTTGTTATAGGTTTATAGTGGCACTGGAAATTGGTCATCCATGATCATATCACACTGATATTTTCAGTAACTTGTATTAATGTGGCCATACCTTCATCTGAATATGAAGACACATGACTCCTTCATTGCACTACTGCTGTTTCCAAAGTGTGTGCTCTGTGTGTGTGTGTGTGTGTGTGTGTGTGTGTGTGTGTGTGTATGTGTCATCTGCACAACATCCTGAGAAAGAGGTACATGGCTGTCTTGCTTATTCTTATTTCACCCAGGTTGCCAGAATGTATTCATATGTACTTTGTCAAATTGTGATCACACAATCATATCACAAGTTCTGCCTTTTTACAGGTATCATAACAGTACATGTAACCTGTTGCACTATGATGATGTCATCCTCGATAAAGTGCATTCTGACATTATGAAATGCAGATGTTTGTGGTTTTGCATGCATTAAGTGCCATGTTCTCAAGCTTGTGTTTCTAATCTCTGAGCACTCACTTGAGTGTGTGTATGTGTTCATTCATCTATCAGTCTTCAGGCAATTTTATGCCAGGATGTGAGTCCACAGCTATGTCAGACGCACTTGCCAACATCTTCTCTGCATCCACTGATGATTTCATCCTCTATAAAGTGCACTGTGATATACCTCTCAACCTCTTAGTGCAAGAAATTTGGACAAAACCTGACAAAATGGGGGGACAGAGGTCCAAAAATAGGGACAGATTTTAAATATTGCTCTCATAAGCAAAGAAAGTTGTTAGAGTAACAGGGTTTGTTTAAACATACATTTTCTGAAGGATGTGGAGGCTAAAACTCAAATGTATGCCATTATTTAGTGACTTCAGTCCTCAGATCATACCAGTGATTTGCCAGATAACCACAAATTTTATGAGGGACAGACAAAAATATGAGCCAAAAATCTGGACAGTCTGTGAAAATCTGGACAACTTAGAGGTATGCACTGCAACACTGTTAAAGAGAGATCTGCGTGGTGTCACTAGTGCTAAGTACTGTGTTCTACAGCTTACATAACTTGATAGGTTGGGATTCTAATCAAACCTCAATCAACTTGAGTGTGTGTATTAATTTGACTATCAGTTGGAGGCAATTTTACACCAGGATGTCAGTCCACAGCTATGTCAGGCACACTTGCCAACATCTTCTTCTCTGCATCCACTGATGATGTCATCCTCTATAAGGTGCACTGTAACAGTATCAAAGACAATCATGTGCAGTGGTGCTAGTGCTATGCTGTATGGAATACAGCTTCTGTGCCTCCACAAGTGTAGTGTTCAAAACTGACGTCAGACAACTGGAGGCTGGTGGTATATTACAGTCAGGGTATGATGTTTGAATCTCTACTAAAAATTTAGTAGAACAAAAAGAAGCCAGATGGCAGTTAGAGCTAGCATTCTATATAACACCAGGTTTAAATGATGTGGTAAACATTAAGTGTTTTTTAAAAGACAGGAGAGTGACAGTTTGTAAAGGTTTAGTTAAAACATGACTTACTCAAGCTTCAGATTGTGTTAAGGTAGGCATCTAAAGGGTTAAATTTGTGATTGTATTTTAATTGCAGTTAGTTCTAGGTACAAGATGCATCAGCATTCATTTAATTATTTATCTGATTGGTTGGATTTTATTAGTTCTGTTATTTAAACTTGAAGTGTTTGTGTGAGAAAATGTTTCTGAAGAAGTCTTTGTGGCCGAATAGCGAATATTAAATTTTGACTATGATAAAAACTATATTTCGGTCAGTCTTCTTGGGGCTATTTTGGTGTTTTGTCATTGAATCTCTTTTCATTTGACTACCACTCAGGAGAACCTTTTACATAGCCCCCTGAATCCAACATCCTCCTTTTATCTCTGTTCACATAACATCCTTTCTATGGAACACTGAGGATGTCATCATCTCTCGTGATGCAGATCCCCTCCATGACCCTCTTCAAGCCATCTCCAGACCACTGGATGTATGATTGCTAATTTTGTCATGGGGTCATGCACATGTCACATATGGACAGAGGCAGTCTGTATTACATCAAACATATACACCTTATGCACGGGCCCCTACTATCTTCTCACATAGTTATAGCAATTTTTTTAAAATGGTATAATGGCTATGATTTTATGTGCTCCTGGCCGGTCACCTAGTAATGTCTTATGACTCTCTGAACATTGAACATGTCAATGGTGTTGTCATCTACATGTGCAATGTTGAGGTGTGGATGTGGTGTATCCTTATTACAGTGTATTTCAATCTGTGAGTTGAGCTACCATATTGATAACCATTACTGACATTTAGTTACATGTTCCTTCCATAATAACTATAGTAATATGCCTCCTGAGGATTGTTGACATCAGATGGTGCTATGTATATTGCTGCCTTATTAAGGCATGTGTCCTTGTATTGCAGTATATCAACATTCTTCACAGTTGCCATGCAACCATCGCAGTGACAGATGCAATATAGCACATGTGTGCATGTGTATACTTAGCAGTTGGAAATGGTCATCTTACATGCATCAATATTACATCATACTGATTACATGGGCACATACTCCTGGGTTTATCCACATATTGTAATGGTTTTATAGAGACAAACATATGACATGTCTGGATTCACTTGCAACCTTGGGAATTCATTGTATGCACTATAGCTTTGCTATTCACATGGATTATATGGTGTTCCCCAGCAGCACTGTGTGACTGTCAGCATTTGTGTCATCAACTGTTCTGCATGAGCTGCCTCAACCTCATTTGTCATGTGTCCACATATGGTGTCATGGTCCTCACCCACACATTTCCACTGTTGTACATATAAGCATATGATGTACCACTGATGTAATGATGTGGGTGGTGTAGTGGTGCAGTACTTAAGGTTGTCACCTCACAGCAAGAGGTTCTCTGGTTTGATTCTTGGCTGGGGTGCCTTTTGTGTGGAGCCTGTATGTCCTGCCTGCATTCACATAGGTTTTCTCTGGGAACTCTGGTTTCCTCCCACATTCCAAAGACATGCATCTAGAGTGTTTCTCTCTTGGCCTCCACTGAAAATAGGCTCTGTTCTAGTCAGACTTTCCTGGTCAACAAATGTTAAATAAATAAATTATCAGAGTTGCATGACTGTGTTAATAGTTCAACTGTGTCACATGTGATTTAGACCAAATATTTTATTTGGAGGTGATATACAGCCTGATGTCCACTTGTAGCATAAGTACAGCTGTGGTGTGACTGTACTGTGTCATAGACATACCAGTACATCACATCGGTTTTACCACTTGATAGTTAGCATTAACACACATGGATGTATGTCAGGATTTCATGGTAGTATCACATTTTCACTGTCAATGTTGGGGGGGGGGCAGTGCTTGTGTGGCAAATGTGCTGAGTGTTGACATGTAGTTATATAGGGTGCTCCATGTAGTATTTGTTATGTGTGCAGTATCACAGTGACAGCTTCCTCCTTCATTGAACTAGACTTTGCACTGATGTTCTTTCTGTGCACATGGGCATAGTAGATGCATTGCCATCAGTCTCACATAGTGCTGAACCATTCATTATAACAGATCACTTTTTAATTCACACATCAATTAAAGATGCTTCAAACCATATCCATCGCTATTACATGTGGCAGAAGCATGCAATACACAGCTGTGTGTAGGGAATCTACTGATAATAGTGTGTTGTTTCTTTGTGTTGCTATCCCCAAGTGTATCACATTTGGCACAGTAAGCTCCCACACATTTTGTCAGCCATACAGTACTATTCTTTGGGAAGCATACCCATTAGGATTTGACAGTACAGTCTTCCTTTCAAGATGCTTTACTAGATGCTTGTGTGCCACATCTTTCTGTATGCACACAGTAAATACAGAGCTCAGTGACAACACTGATTGCATGGGTTTGATTCTTGCAGGTGTGGATTGTGGCTTAAATGTCATGAAAACCTCTCAACTGGCCACAATTGCCCCTGATTTCATCTCCAGGTTTAACACCGTCCCTGTTATCCCCTCCAAAAAGTTGTCATTTTTGGGGAAGGGGTGGTTAATTCCCCTTATAGAATACTGATAATCATTACAGTTGTACATGTATATTCCTGCAGAACATGTATAGTAAGTTACACTCCCATATTCTGTCAATGCCACATAGTCATGGTTATACAGTTGCACCTCCACTTTCATGAGGGTTAGGTGCGGCAACCTCTTGCGAAGTCCAAAGAATCATGAATAATAATTAGGCCCTGTAACCTCAGCCCCTACTCTGACACATAACTAAAAAGTCCATCTAGTAAACTTTTCTTGTCAAATTCCAGGGACAGGAGTGGCAGAAGTGGATGATTCTACTTTGGGAAAATACATTGTGATTGGCATATGACTCCTTTGACTTTTCATTTCTTTAAAAACATTCCTGTATGGAATTAATGCCTCTTCCATTGCTTGTCTCACCTTTATTGCTAACATCATCGATGGATCAATCTTATACATGGTGTCCAAAACAGCCATGAGAAGACTAGCCACATTTTCAAGTGTAAACTTGTCCTCTGGCACCAGTTCTTCCTCTTCTTCTTCCTCATCATTCCCAACCTCATCCTGTGCAGCAGTCATTTCCAGTAGATCTTGATCGTGCAGTTCCATGATGTCCATGTCAATTAATTCTTCAATTTCCCCAAACTCCATGTCTTGAAAACCTTCCCCACCAACCTGCCTTGGTACTTCCACAAGTTCTTTCATTATCTGTTTTATTGGCTCAATAGTAAAGCTTGTGAAATCATTTGCACATTCTGGACAAAGATTCCTCCAGCAAGTGTTTATTATCTTGGGCTTTATGGCTTTAATGGCTCTATTGACAATATCTGAGGCATCAGCAATGGTAAATTCCTTCCACACTTTTATAACATTATTTGCATCAGGGTTTTCTTCCACTCTTTGCACAATTCATTCCATGCAATACCTCATGTAGTGTGCCTTGAATGTTCTTATGGCACCTTGATCAAGAGGCTGAATAAATGACATAGTGTTTGGGGGCATGTAAATCACTTCCACCCCTTTTATGTTGAATTCATGAGGTTCTGGGTGGTCAGGGAATTTGTGCAATATGAGAGAAACACATTGAAAAGTAAGCTTTTACTTGTTAGATATTTTTGCACCTTGAGCACAAAACACCTACGAAACCACTCAAGGAAGAGAACTTTCATTGTCCAGGCCTTCCTGTTGTTCCTCCAGTAAACTGGCAAATTAAACTTATCCTTGTCTTTCAATGCCCTGGGGTTAGCCACCTTATAGATAAGAGACATTTTTATCATAAACCCCATGCCAGGGGCACACAGCAAGAGTGTTAGTATGTCCCTTGCTGCCTTGAATCCTGGTGCCTTCTTTCCTTCTTTTGCAACAAAAGTTCTCTCTGGCATTCTTTTCCAAAAGGGAGTGGTTTCATGGACATTAAAATCTACTTAGGTCGATAACATTCTCCTCAGTCAACTTCTTCCAAATTGCAGGGAGTTCCCTCACTGTCTTTTCATTGGCAGATGCTGCTTCTCCATCCATCTTGACATTGCATTAGCCATACCTGCACCTGAAGTTATCAAACCATCCCTGGCTTGCATTAAATTTGTGATCCCTGCTTGTACCTTAGCTACCTTCTTTTCCTTTAAGGCATCATACACAGTTTTAGCCTTCTTCATGATCATATTAGAATTTCTTTCTTGTGGCAATCTTGCACCCACATAAAAGTTGCATTTTCCATTTGGGACATATGGGGATCATGCAGCTGATGCAATGTCTTAGCACCGGGAGCTGTTGCAGCAGCAATGGCTTTGTGTATCTCTCTCTCTTTTTTCTTGATATATCTTACAGTCGACTCATTTATCCTGTAAAGGTGGCCAACAGTGCTTGCAGTCATCCCACTAGAAAGCTTGTCAAACAATTAAACTTTCTCTGTCAGAGCCTTCACTTTCTCTACCCTCTTTGATTCACTTTCAGAGGCTCTAGGAGCACTACACTGTGGACCCATAATAAACAATTAGGTTAGTTAACAGCAAGTGAAAACAGCAAAGTTATTGTGATATGCATCGAAAAGAGACAAAACTTGTGATTGATGCTGTCTGTAGAGGCGAAGATGCATGAGACTGGCATACTCATTATATGTAGGACCCACAGCTCTTTTTAACAAAACTAAAATTTCATACAGTAATAATACAGAAATGATTTTGAATGCACTTTTAGTAAGATATTGAATTTGTGTTCAGTAATATGAATACTTCATGATTGAATAATACTGCATTATGTTTCTGTTCGGTTAAGCAAAGCACTGGTAATTCGTGAATAAGGGGATTAGCGAAAATCAAATTAGCGAAAGTGGAGGTGCAACTGTAATATTTTAAAAGTGTCCCTGCTTGTGCCTGTTTCTGCCTACATTTGTACAGGAATCTGCTGCTGTGTATCTATGATTAGTTGAGAAGCATGCTGACATGTCAGTCATATTCAAGCAAGTCAATTTGCAGATCTTCACACTATGCACATAACCCCTACTGGATATACTGTCCTTACTAAATGTCCCCTCCAATGAGCAAGTCAACAATATTTGTATCACAACCATTCATCTCTACTGACATATAAACTTGTGTGACCATCACATACATACTATCATGTGTGTTGATATAATATACTCACACAGGAGGTGTAGACAGCAGTACATACTGTGCTGTCTACATATGTGCTTGTTGTAATGCTACTGACTTGTCTTGGAAGTGTTCATATATTGAAATGTCTTACCTTGGGGACATTGCCGTATTTACCAGGCCCTCTTCCTCTTTCCTCATTCTTGTCATTCATGAAGGTGCCCATTTTTATCAACAAACTTTCTTGCCTAATGTATATTTCATTGTATTTACCCTTGCTGTCCACCCTCCATTTTTTCATTTTGCAAATAATTGTTGCAGTGCACATTGTACTCAGTGCACTTTTCTTTACTGTTAGTACTGTTGTTATTGCAGTACTTCCACCCTGGTAGTCATTGTGGCTGTCCAGCAATCTCACTGAGTAGGTTTGCTCATAGACAAACTTGCATGCTTCTTGCTTTTGTGCCGGTGCTGCTCTGTATGGTTTCCTAGTGGCAGCATTGTTGCTGGTCACGAAACCGTGCTTATACACATGTAAGTTCAAATATGCGATTAGCAGTGCTGCGTATCGCGCTAACACGTAAACTTTATGTAGGCATGAGTTTATTTAATTCTCGGGACTATGTTTCTTTCTTTTTATTTTAGCACTGAGAAAGAGTTTTGCTACTTGAAAACTTTCCTTCTTATCTTTTTATTAAACTGATGATTTTGAAATTTTGTGAGGTGTTAAAGACATTCCGATCTTGTTATTTTCGTTTCGCCCTTAGAATTATCTTCTTTACCTGACACAATTTATATTTGGTCTTTTGTATACAGCAGTTACTCAGAGCTCCTGATATGGTAGTTAGAAGTGCTGTTTTCTGGCTGATTTATTACCAGAATTAGACTGGACCAGACTGTCATTGATTCATGCTTATTCCCCAATTCTGAAAAAAAAAGACTCAGAAATTTTTAAAGGTTTTTTACAAATAGTGTCTGAAATCCCTAAGGGAAGTTCTCAGTATTATACAAGTGGGAAAAACAAGAACTTATCTGCTCTTTGCTCTGACATTTCTAAAAAGAATGCAGTCAAAATAATGCAAACTAAATTATGTCTAAAAATGTCAACATTAGCAGAAAAATATGAAAGTGATGCATTACAGAAAAAGGTATAATAAGTAAAAAAGAAAAAAGTAATATTTTAAAGCCTGCCCAGGGTTTAATAAAATCCGTGTAGGCACTGTGTAGAGCCTACATGGAATGTATCTATGTATACGATCACAGTTCCCCCTCGGCAGCACTCCATGCATATTAATGATGGCGTGCTGCCGAGGGAGATCATAGAAACAGGGATATTGAATCTATGTAGGGAGAAGTGTAGAGGCTACCTGTGGCTGTTGATGCCTAGTCAGATGTTATGTACAGAGTGAGGCTCCCTGTAATGCTCCCCACTACTCTTAAAATCCTGTGAATTGTTTTAAATGTGTAATATTTTATTTTTATGAATTTTTTTCCTGTCTGTATGTTTAAGTGGTGCAGTGAGAAGTGCAGCAATGCCAAGCTGTGTTCACATATAGACAGCTAACACCTGCTACACATCTAAAAATAGAAGCCAAATGTAATTAATTATCATAATTACATTTTTTTTCTAAATTGCTGTTTGCATGGTGCAGCGCGGAGCCCCACAGAGCCGAGTAGCACTTATACATACATAGTCGATAACTGCCCAACATCTAAAAATAGAAACTGGATGTAATTAATTATTTATTTTTGGGTCTATTTAAGCATGTTTGCATGGCGTCATTCAGTGCTCATCAGTGCTAACAGGTAGCCCAGTAGTATATGTGAAGGTATACCAGTGCTCATAATATCTAAGTAGCTAAATAGGTTACGACCTAATGTTTAGCAGGTCCTGGGTTTGAGACTGTAGCAGTCATAAGGTGTCTGTAATCTAATTTAGTATATATGTATAATTTTAAAAGCACATTTGTGAAATATGGTACTGTTGCACTGTGCTGAGTACTGCTTAAACATGCTAATGGCTACTACTGTTTTTGCAATGCTAAGCTTCGCTAAAACCTTGGTTGTGCGAGTCTTCACAATGCTTAGCTCAGCTTAGCTAGTTTGCATGCTGCTAAGTGACGTGGTGCTTATTTGAATGTTCTTCAATGACGTGTAAGGGTGGGAAAACAATTTATATTAGGCACAATAGGCAGGAATTCTGCACCATTCTTTGGATCTGATTATCTGCTGATATACCAGGCAGTTCTGGAGAGGGTGTGCATTTTTGGGCACAGATATGGGGTGTAAAGGACTTCGGGGTCTTTGTTGGGCTCTTGGTAAAGAATTATGAACCCAGGCTGATGCAGGGCAGTTTCCAGGGCTCGGAATGTAAGGCAGAAGCCTAGGACTGGTTGGCCAGGAAACCTAACCAATGCTATTGGCATCCCCTGCACTGGTGAGCAGTGTTGTCACCATTGTGATGACCTGAAGAGGAGAAAGAGGGGAACTTTGGACACCTAGGTCCAAGAGGTAAGAGCTGGGAATGACCCTGAAATATGTAAGTATGTTTTCCACTGTTTTATCAAACTGTAAGCTGGATGTCTACAAAACTGGTATGCATAATGGTTTGTTTCTCTCCCAACAGCTGCAGCTGAGAGGGCTTACAATGTTGAGTCCCATACCAGGCGCCTGGCCAGGTTGCACTGTGAGTGTGGTAAGTATGGATTTATTATGCTAACTGTAGTGCAATAAGCAAGAAAGAGTAAAGTATTTACTGCAATAAAGCATAAGCAGAAAAAACTGTAGTGCAATAAATGGGCAATTAGAGCTGTAGTGCAATAAATGAACAATAACAACTGTATTGCAATAAGCAATAAACAATACCAATAAGAGTAAGCAAAATGTTATACAACAGGATTGTGTTGCTATAACCATTGCAGTAGAGCTGTATGCATTGCTTGTCAATGGTGAGCTTGCTGCAGTCAAATGTAACACTGTCTCCAGGCCAATATCAGTCACGTAATGCTCTCTGTTCCTCCTACTCCAGGTAATAAAGGTATATGGGTGATATAGGCCACTCTATGAGGAGATATTGTGTGTGAACTTCACTGACATTTATCAGCAATACCAATAAAGTGTTAAGCAACATTGTGGATTCCAAAATAAATCTGTTTTAATAAATGCAGTATGGCTGTATTCCATGCATTCATGTTCTACTGTCACTGCAGTCAAGTATAACACTGTAATAGTTCTGGAATGCAAAACAAATGTCCAGTAACATGTATTGCTGAACTCATGGTATAGTCCAAGGTTGTCTCCAGACCAATATCAGTCACATAATGCTCTCATTTTCTCCCACTCCATGGAGAAAAGGTGTATGGTTGAGGTAGCCCATGTTATGAGCAGATATTATTGTGTTTAGATTTCACACTTATCAGCAATGCCAATAGAGTGTTAAGCAGCATTGTTGATTCCTAAATAAATCTCTCTAAATATTTCCAGTACGGCTGTATTCCTTGCATGTCTGTACTAAGTTGTTGCAGTCATTTGTTGCATTATTTGCAGATGTTCCCTTCAATCACAGCTATTGGGTTCTAGTCCCATGCCTGTCAACTAAGGCATGATGGCTGTCTAGTTTATCTGCTGTACACAAACATGCCTCTCAAGTGTCACGATTTCTAATAATGTAATTAAAGCTGCCTAATCCATCTGTTACAGGATTACCAGAAAAATGATTACCTGGAATGCAATGTATTACCAAATCTGTTTACAGAACACCTTGGTAGTTATATAAGTCCACATTATGTGAAAGTGTTCTGTGTAGTTGTGTACCTGCATTTGTCATTGCTGTGCCTATATTGATCTATGCTAACAGCTTGACAGGTATGTATGTGCTACATCAGCTATAGGAGAATTGTAGTCACTGTACTCAGAACTGAAATTACATGGCTGTAGAGTATTTATTATCAGTGTCTTCAGGGATATAGTCTGCATTGTCTGTAATGAAATGTTTCTCTCTCTCCCCACCCCTAATCTTCATTTATTTATTATTGCTGTTTATTATTATGATTTAATATTAAAATATTTTGTTAAACTAACTATATTTTGGTAAAATGTGATTTATTATTGCTATGTTTTATTATGATTCAACATTAACATATTTTGTTAAACTAACTGTTTTGTTGGCCTTATGGTTTACTTCTTATTGACATGCTGTATATATTGACTGTTATGTTACTTAATGTTGTGTTACACATAATATACATTAATTTGTATTTGGATAAATAAATATGTTGTTCCATTCTGTTAATAGTAACAATGGTTTGGTTATTACTAACCTTAACATATTACTATACCTCATTTACCACAGCACGTCAAAGTAGGCTGGTTCCGGCTGATCCATCTAACTTGCCTCCTCTCGATGTGGCACCAGGTCCCAGCACATCTGGGACCAGGACCGGTGGTGCCCACTCTGTTGCCCCTGCACTACCTGCAGCATTGAGTATTACCACCCATGGGATGGGGGCCCCCCATCTGGGAGCAGTGGTGGAGGGGGATTTGTCACCCAGGCTGAGCTGCCAGTTTTGGTGTGCAGGATAGTCTACTGTTGTTTTGACTGCTGCCTGCACCAGATTGAGGATATGCTGGCCTACCTGGTGGGCCAGCCTTGCCGCAGTGCCCAGCCTCCCCCACTGCCACCCCCGGGGCAGTGATGGAACAGTGCTGACAGTCCCATGGGTGGGGATGTGAGTCATGCTGCTGCCTTGTGGAGGCACATGGGACTTAGATTCTGTAACACCTTCCCTATCCAAGGTGTTTACTCCCCTCATGTGTCACACACCACCCCTCTCTGCTGGCTTGCCAGTCTTGTCTGTCTGCAAGTGCATCCTCACCTACCCAGCTTACCTCCCCCTACACATACCTATGTCCCTTCCCCAACATTCCACTGCCACCTTAAAAAAATGGGCATCTGTCCCAAAAAAAACTATCATCCCATACATAGCTCTCCATTTTGCACACGTGTCTACTGGACACAGGTAATTTGGCCCAATTGGCTTGACAACACAGTTGTGTTGCCCTCACCCCTCTCTCTGGGGGTGAGAGTTCAAAGTCATGTACAAATTCTGTCAAATTGCACAGTTGTTGCTGTACAAGAAATGGATAGCTATGGTTCTTTTCTACACCTGTCCTGCACATCCCTACCTGCCTTTCACTATGTTTTCCCCCTGCTTGCACCCCATTTCACCACTTTCCTATCTCAGCATTTTTCTTTTCTTTATATTTTTTAGCATGATGCTGCATGACCCACTGCTTCACGCAGCTTCACTAAGCTCAGCTAAATAGAGCTATATTGACTATATGTGTTTTTAAAATTGTAATACATAGTTACAAAATAAACACTTGTCCCATATTTTGAACCCAAGACCATCACCCCTGCAGACCACTGCATTAAACTGCCATGCCATACAACTCTTAATCAAACACCTGGTTTAAACAAAACTTATTAATTGCCAATTACAGTCATTAAGCATGTTTCAGTGTAGCTGTGAGCCATGCCATGTCATGCAAACTGGAATAAAAAGTAATGGAAAAAATGGGAGTGTACCTTAGACCCTGGTATAATAGTACAACACTAGACAGACACACACATGATAATGGATGTAAGTGAGGCCTGTGATAGCAGGTAAATGTGCCCTTTTATCAGCAACATGTAGAAAGACACCTGCTGAGGCATTCATGGCAAAATACATGTTCAACTGGGACTCTGGTGTAGAAATACATCCATATAAAGCCATGCACTTACTGATGGATGTAGAAAATGTTTGTCACAGCCTGTATGTGTGCACATATATCTTGCAAATAGACCTGTTGTAGCAGTGACTCAGTAGCTCAGTCTGTTAAATGCCTTGCAAACAGTACATTTTGCCACACACAGTCCCGTGTTCAAATCCAGTGGTGTGTAGTACTGGAATTATAGTATTGTGAAGCCAGCAAATAATGACTGAGTTATGCACTCTTTACCCATACAATGCATATAAAATGAAATGTCTACATTTTACTGATGGAAGTCATGGGCCGGCAGATAGAAACACACTTCACATATCCCTATAGCAAAAGTATAAGTGCATAAAGTGTCATGTCATGCATTAATATGCATTCACAGAGACATTTAACTCAGATACTGCAAACGAAGGCCACTAATATCAGAGTGCACCACACAATACTTTCAAACTTACTGTGCCGATTAGCACAGCTGCACACCTAACATACACATTTGAAGTACCTGCTTCTAATATGGACTGCTCTCATACATCCTCCAAATTACTACAAGACTATAACACATGACCTGACAGTCATCCAAATGGTGGACATGTTGTTATATTTATCCCCCATGTTGTTCAAGGGCACAACAAACATGTGACCTAGTACTCTGTTAGTGATACTGTTGCCTAACATACTTACCTTAAACACATGCCTTAATTGGACTGGAAAGAATAGCCTCAGTCTGGCTCTGCCTCTAAAACAAGGCTGACACAGTTCCCACAGTTACTCCTACACTTGTTGTCCTCCAAAGTGTTCACACTCTCTTTCTATGCCTATTATCTTCTGCAGCAGCTGTAGCCTGTAGCACACACATCTCTATGTAAAAGTTGCTGCTACAGACCTACACTCTGCAATGAAGTAGTCTCCTCACCCCAGTAATGTCCAGCACAACATATCAGAAAAGGCCCTTAATGAAAATGAAGGCCTTATATATTGTACTGGGGTTGTAGGTGATTGGCTGATGATAGTGCAAATCAGCTGTGATGGCTGCAATTACCATTTCAGAACCACAGATTAGTTAAGAGCCAATCACCTGCTGATGAGAAGCATGTTAAAAAGGCAAGCAACTGCCTATGGAGAACCATTCTGTATGAGACTTTCCTCACACAGACCACACATATGCAAAGTATTACCTATCTGCACATATCAGCAGAGGACTACTGCACTGCATCAGGTATGTGACCATCTTGTTTACATCAGGATGCAAATGTCTGACTATACTTATGGGGAATAGGGATTACAGCATTAAGCCTTTCTTAGAACTGTGATAATGACATGTCAATGATCTCCAGATCTGTTGCACATACAGAGGATGTGCAAGACATCAAGGGTGGAATGTATATTGTCAATGTGGCACACTGGACTTGTGGAACTCTCCCTTTACAGTGGTTGTAATAGCACATTGCTATTTGTTTGGCACAGTTGGTTTGACATATTATCGGGGGGTTGCCCCTTGGGGAAACATTACAACAGACTCCAGTGTTGGCTGTATGAACATACAGCAGTATCTGTCATGGCACACACAGAAGTACTTCACTATTGCTAGGATCCTAGTTGTATCCACATGCTTAGTATGTTTGCACACTGTGGAATATAACATGTGTGATCAAACAGTGGATATTGCCAGCCATTCTGTTCTTGCTGTATTTCTGCATAGTGTACTTCCATGTATGTGATCCTGACATGTGTTCCCATATTGTTGTTTTTCAGGGAACATGTATGCAAGGCACAATGCAGCTTTCATGGATGCAGAGAATGAGTTAATACTGGAAGGGCTCCATCAACACCATGAACTCCTACTGTACATCAGGAGACACAATAGGTTATAGCGGGAGGCACTGTGGGCTGAACTTGTCTGTGATGTCAATGCCACTGGTCATCAGAGCAGGACATATGAGCAGGTTTGACACTGCACAACAGACATGATCAATGCTGCACACAGAAGAGCAGCAGATGTAGCCAGGGATCGTGGCACTACTAGTGGAAGTCCTGCACTGGAGCAACCACTCTCAGCCACTGAAGAATTCCTAGCAAATCTAGGTGCACACAACAGCTCTCAGACACCCATCACACCCAACATCATGGATGTGGGTGCCACAGTGTCCATGACAGAGGAGCGTGCAGGTAAGCTTAGTTTGATTAGCATTGCAATACTGTAACATTCAGTGTGTCAGTGTGTATAAAATCTTATGTTGGTGTCAGGCCTGTATGCTTTTGGGGGGGAGAAGGGTTTCACTGAAGTTTGACTGTCATGCTCAGAGTTTGACCAATATAGCAATTAACACAGTAACTACTGTAAATGTGAGATATATGGACATATTGCCTTGTGGTGGTGGAACATGTGGTGGTACTGACATTACCTGTCCCTCAACTTTTCACAGACCCATCGGGTATTGGCCAAGCCTGTGGTTTTGCTCCAGGTAAGCATGACACTGTTTTGTTATAGATGTAGGTTTACAACAGTGTAATCCCTAAACTGTCATCCCAGACCTGCTGTCTGTATTGTGGTACTGTCGGCATGATTGCCAACTGCACACATGTATTCTGACTGTACACATGTTAGACTCATACCTATGCCTGATAGATGTGATGGTATTGTCAGGACACTACAGAGGGTCATATGTGTCAACTGTGCAGAGTATACACAAATGTCAACAGTGTACCTCACTGTTGCTGATGAGATTGCAGTGTAATGAGATACTATTTTCAAGCAACTACAGCTATTAGAGGGAAGAGTACTGTCCTCATGTCCTACTATATGCAGTTGGGTTTTCAACAGGTCTGTCACAGTGATGACAGTGTATAGAGTCTTACATATACCATAGCATGGTACTGCAGAGCATAATAGTGCAGGTAGTAATGTACTGCTTTTCACTTTCTTATCACAGGTGACCGGGGGGGGATTGGTCTCTGTCCCCTTCACAACCTGATGTCAGTGTCTCTTCTGACTCTGATAATGATTGTGGCCAGAGTGAGGCAAAGGTGGGGGTTTCAGGGGCTGAATTAGTCTCAGAGGTTGACATTCCTCTTCTGCCCTCATTGTTACTGCACACAGTCAGTATGCCTACACATGTCCAGTCCTCAGAGGCCACAGATATTGGACAGTCAGAGGGTGGGGACATTGAACAAGAAAGTGTGCCATCTATGGTTCCAGTTAGTATAGACACTGGCCATAGCCAGAGATCTGGTGAGGTCACGCACAGGCAGATTCACAGGGGTACTTGTAAGAGGCCTGCAGTCTGTCCACCACCTGTTGCAGGTGTCACATCACAGGTCACTCAGTGCATGTTTTGAGCTGTCATGGAGGCACAGGCACATTCTGAATGGAACACCAGATTTATGTTTAGGGTTATGGATGCAGAACAGTCTGACATCCGTGACTGCCTCCACTGCATTGGGGACACCCTGAATTGTTTCACTGATGCAGTGGAAAGAAGGTGGGCTGAGACAGTGTCTGTCTTGGACCGCACATTGTCTGTGCTGGAACCTGTGGTTGGAGTTGAGTGTCAGACTCATGGATGTAGGTCAGCAACTCCATCTGCTGAGAGTCTATGTGGCCATGCACAATTATGCTCCTGTAGTGGCAGCACATCCAGTGCTACAGAGGGGAGTGTGCTGTCCACACAACAATGTGGCAGGCCATGGGCTCATGGTCCTGGGCATTCCCATAAGGACATGGTTCCAGCAAACAGCAGTCACTGTCAGGTACAACCACCACTTCTGACCTTGGGCATGGAGGTGCCATTGCAACTCTTGGCAGAGCCAGTTCCCATGTTCGGTGCTGTAGATGATGAACTCTCAACTCTACCATGTACAGTACAAAGCTGTCCAACATACACACATGTAGGGCTAGAACTGAGCTTGACTGTGTACATGCACACACTTGCACACCACTGTCAAATGCAGGTCACCTACAGACATACATGGCATCTTTTTGTGGTCCATCTTACCTGCTTCCCTTCCTGATTCACACCATGCTGTCAACCGTTTGGGCCAGCCTAGGCCTCCTGCACCCCCACACAACACCCTGTACAAGTGATATCTGTGCCACATTCTTGTCATCCCCACCATAGATGCAGGGGAATTAAGCTATGTATCTGGTGCACAGGGTGACTATATTAGTTAACATGTATGTGTGTAATGCAGTGTTGTTTTGCCATGCCACTTGTAGTGGTTAATGACATATACTGTATGCTGGTATCTGTCACGAGTATGCCACATACTTTTGTATACCTTATGTTGTATGATGTTGTAATGGCTGTATAATTACAAAATGACAGGTGTATCATGGACCTGTTTCTGTTTCAGGAGTCTGTTGGGATAACCTATGGATACACAGCAGCAATAAAGCAGCACAAGTTGGCATGTCAGCACAGCAGAAATATGTCTTCAGCAAGGTACAGCACTATAAGTGCATGGCTCCATAAGTTCATGTGTGTATAACAGATAACAAGGACAATGGCGGCATACAGTGTAACCATGCACCCATAATCTGTGAACAGCGCTGCTACCCTTGATAAGTGTCATCAAGGTTTTGGGAACTAACACATCTGCAAGCTGTGGTGATGGAGATGACCCATCTACAAATATCCTGTGTCCAGTGCAGACAGTTGCTTGACACCAGTTATGATTGGAGTGTTCTGCATCCCACTGTGTAACTTGCACATGATGTGTGTCACAGCAGATGTGTGCTTCACATGCATGGGAGGGTTTGTTTCAGGTAGGGTGTACTGTCTGTGTTACATACCTGTCTCTTCAGCATGTACTATGTATACCACAGTGATGTTGCAGGCATGTAGAAAAGGTGAGACATGTGTTAGTCCTGTCATGGATATGTGGGAGGTACAGAGTGGGATCCGACACCTCCCTGTATGGAGCCATACATATCCCTTCCAAAGCATTTAGGAGACAGACTATACATGTACGGTTGTGACATAGACTCCAGAGGACATGTTATCTACACTGTGTATTGGTGTACCATGGAAACTGTATGGCTGCTATAGTTGTACAATATGCCTATGTAGTGACATAGCAAGGGTGCCATTGCACACAATGGTAGGTGTGATGACTGCCACATTCAATATAGCAGTGACAGTCTGGGATGTACATCTCAAACCTGTCGGTATAGGTTATACAACAGTGAATGCATCCACACATCTTACCGACCAGTGAAAGTCAAAGACTACATTACTCTCTGGTTCCATAACTCCATGTGTAATGGCTCAACTATGTGTGATGTGCGGACACTATAATATTTTGCAGGGGTGGATGATTTCCCATAGGACAGTATTGTGTAGTCAATGGCATTTATTCTTTATCAGTGGCTCAGAGAACAACTGACTGTGTCTTAGGCCATCCTGGATAACTATTGGTTCTATGTGGAATTCTGTGACAGCTCCTAATATGCAATCACCTGCTAATGTACTCAGTCAGAGGTCACTGACAGTGGCCATGACTGCAGAGAGGGAATAGGTGGATGGGGTACGCCAGTAATGGAGGATGGTGAACTCCACTTGTGACTGGCATCATTGCAGTGTAGGTCTCCCAATGCTATCTTCCCAGAGTATGACTGTCAGACACTTGTCTATCCATCAGCTGACATAACACTCTGTACATGGCATACACAGTTTCCAGGAAGGTCTGCTGGTCTAATATTGTCATACACCTTGTCAGGCCATGGTTGGTGGAGTGAGACATATGTCTGACATCCATTGCATAGTGTAGCAGTCAATGGGCTCTGCTGGTTACAGTCAGTAGGCATGATCTAGCCTTGAGCAAAAGAAACAGTGTTTGGTCCAGTCCGGTGCCAGAAGGTATATGACAGTGTTAGTGCTCGTATCCATGCTAACTCCTATCATGGCATTTCAGGTGACATGACTCAGAGATCTGTGGACACCGCTTGGCACTACATGCTAGTTGTCCTCTGTGCAAGTAAGCATTGCAGTTACTTCCAGCATGTTGCAAGAAGGGAGTCATGCAAGTTGTCTGTACAGAGCACAGACAAACAAGTTATGAAAGTGTAACTAGTACACACTGTGCTGCTTAGTTATGCTGCTGCTCACTTGCTCAAAGGATGGTCTAGGTCCTTACCTATATTGCCCTGCATCAGTGCCATGACATCCCCACATGAGTCACTAACTTATTGCATCATATGTTTACCAATATGGCTGAGAAGTATAGCCCCCCCAAAAAATGTAGTCCTCCCTGCTAGGATCTGGCCACAGATCCCACCAGCACATACCCTCCTTGCAGATAATACAGACATATATGTCAAGGAAGCCATTTACTACCTCCTGTGGGATGGCTGACATAGCATGACTGCACCTCCCCCTTCAGATGGGACAGGCAAGTATGCAGAGCTCTACACTCATTTATTATGTCAGCAGCATTACAACTGCATGAACTCAGCTGTACATGGCAGGATGGACACAGGCTCATCATAGCTCAGCAAACCTGACTTGTGAACAACTGCCATTAGCAAGCTGTAAAATAACAGATGGAGAGTGTTGTGTGACAGTGGGGTGAAGGTGCCCCCCAACATGGAGGTACTACTGCCTGAGCTAAAAGCACATAGTGTTGCTGTGATTTTGTTTAAACATGGTAAGTGACAAAAGTAGCCACCCACACAAATCAGAACCACAATGCACAGTGTAGCTACATGGGTGACCTCAAAGGACAGGCCCAGATTGTTGGTGACCTTATACGTCATGATGCCACATATGATGGATCTGTACTCATACTTAATCTGCACTCCCACACTGTCTGCATCAACTACACTCCCTTGTCCCCACCACATGTGACACATGACATTCCTATAACTTGTCCTATAACTTCCATATTTACAGAGCAGTTCATAACTGTCCTCTCATTGGAAGATACACAGCATCTATTGCACATACTAACATTCTAGGCTGCATCCCACATATGATCTGAAAAGGATTAGTAGCACCATTGGGAAACCCTTGCAATCATACTGACACCACTGGCTGGACATCAGCTGAGTGGACAATGGCAACTGTTATATTCTTGGACAGAGGTAGTGCATCTACTGACCAACATAACTGTACACCTCTTTGTCTAAGTAGCCATATCTGTATGCCAGTAGGGGTAATCATTATGGAGCTGATCAGCACACATATATGTGTTCTACACACAGTTGACTGTAGACAGTTTGGATGTGTGACAGAGGGAGCATGACTGTTACACATGGTGGACATTTCTGAGGCAGTCATCAAGGATCTGGGTGAGGGTACATCAGGGCGTACAACCGCCTAGACTGAGCCAAGCCATCTGACTATATCCCCTGCTCAGGCAACATTTACAAAGCACCCACTTAGGCATCCATGATAGTGTCATTGTAGGGGTCACTAAGTGGCCCATTGATTGCACACATACGCAACATAGGGACATCCACCTGCAATAGCTGATCTGTAAGCAGTAGTGATCACAATCCTGTGTCCTCTACTGCTTGGAATCCATTTAATCACAATGCATGTGACTACTGACTGACTGTGGCTAACAATGTTGGCTGATGTTTGCAGATTGTGAGCACTCATAGAGTCTCTCTGGTATGTAAATATCCTGCAAGAGGGTATTGCGAACACATGCATGTTGACATACTAATGGCCATAAACTCCATGCACATATATATGCAGTATCATTTCCATCAGTTACACCTATGTACCTGGTGAGTAGCACATCAGTCACAACTTGTGATGTACATATTCAGGTGTGAAAGAACTGGGCACACAGACATGGCCACACAGGTTTACTCCTAATGTGCCTCAGATCATCATGTCTATACAGTGGTATGGCAGGAATTATATGGTATAGCTGAGGCCACAGTCATCTGTAAGTGACATACTAATAACCTCCAAGTACTCTTCCCTCAGTATGCCAGTATCTGAGTGCAATGGCCATTTGTTGAAGTACCTTTCCAAGCACTTCTGGCAATTGCACACAACAGCATAGTCCCTCACAAGGACACTTTATGTCTTCAGTATGTGTTCAATGGGGTTCGTCTGCAATGAGTGTCTTTGTCACCTGTGGTATATAGACTACTCAGAAGTGATCTGTGCCTTACATATGGGGCAATGTGTGACCTTGCTTGATTGCATATGCTGCCTATCTATAGGAGGCATAGTAGATGGATAACTCACTGTAAGGACAATAACCTCATATGTGACGTTAGTACTACATGTTTGTGGGAGACTTTTGTCTGGCAGACTTAAACACACCCTTGAAACAGAACCCTGCCTAATAGCACACAGAGGGCCTCAGTGCACCTCAGCACATGCCATCTGTATGATTGGCTGGACGACCGTCATCTCAACACAGGGCATCTGCCTGTGTCCCTCTTGGACTGTGGAGATATGTGCTGATCCTATAACTACAGGTATAAAGATGTCTATGATTGTGAGGGATGTATGGCCATTATGCTAGTGAAGTTCAAACATCCTATGGCTCCATAACATGATGTAAAATGCTCTAACAGGCTCACAAACAAACATGGCTACATTGAGGATAGCACCACTTTCGATCATTGCATACAGGGCATGCCAAGGCACACACATAGTGCAAGTTGGCTGTATGTAGATGAGAACACATACCTATGTAGTGGTACAGACTACAGATCACAGTACATGATGCATGCAACATACTTCATGGCTGCTAGTACAATCAGTTAAGGACATATGCTTGATGACATCAGCAGGCCTTATTATGGTCAGTCCTTTTGGAGGCCACATCACATGCTACAAATGACTGCAAAACCCTACTAATTTCTAAGTTACCAAGGTGATCATATTTATGCTATATGGACATACACACACACACACACACACACACACACACACACACACACACACACACACACACACACACACACACACACACACACACACACACACACACACACAGCTAAGCTCACAGTACTTATCGCACATGCTACAGCTTAAGTCTAATACTACACTGTCAGCTAGTGGGCTTAAGGTGGATGACATCATCAGGCCTTGTAGAAGAGGGCAGTTTGAAAGCCAGCAGCAAGTTACAGGGCCAAAAAGTGCATATGCATTGCAGGTGGGTAGCCCATGAGGGTATGTCAGTTGTTTTGCATGGGGATGTGCACACACACACACACACACACACACACACACACACACACACACACACACACACACACACACAGACCAAGTAGCCTGTAGTGAGATTAGAACCCCACTCTATCTAGTCATACATACTATAGCTCACAGTACTTAACACACACACCACAGGTTAAGTCTGTTATATATGTGATTGCAGGCAGAGTACTTGTGGATTTTACAAACTAGGCTTGTGTTGAACAGCATCTGTGGCCTGCAGAGTGGTATTGCTTAGTACTGTTATCTGCATCTAATATTCTAGTTAGATAGGATATGTGGCTGTTTGCACTTAGATAGGCAAACCTGTGGGTAAGAAAAATGTGCTATGTCCATGCGTGTGTTGACAACATTATACATTACACCACCTGATCATCTGTGTCTGCCTACATGGTGACATCCAGCAGACATAGTTGTCTGTAGGTAAGTGGATGGGTCTATATCACCAAATCAAAAAGACTGGTAATTGAACAGCATTTCACATCAAACTGCCATTCATCGAGGTGTTTATTGTGAGATCATGGTACAGGGAAGATTGGAAAATTTGTCCTTTCCTCACTGTAGCACGATCTTGGAGTTGGTATATATAATTAGCGGGGGGGGGGTGCAGCCTCCCACAAGAGCGACTTCAACAAGTGGCATTGTCAATGTAAATGCCATTCAGTTACTGGTCTTTTTGATTTGGTGATAAACACCCAAGTGGATTATGTACTGTTACATTGGCTCCTTTGAACAACAGTATGAATGTGTGATAATGCAGATTTGCTCACCATTATTAGGGTATGTAGGACAATACAGACATCCACACACATATTTATGTATATAACAGAGATGTATATATAAATGTAGCTGTTTGTGTATGATATGTTTATGTGTTATGTAGATAAATGGGGAGAGTCTATATATAATTTTAATATATATATATATAGCTATATTTATCTGTATATATCTGACACTACATAGAGACAGATATACTATGTATGTGAGAGAGAGATAGTGACAGACAGAAATGTATATGTATATATCTCTCTATGTATTGACATATTTAAACATAACAGGTCATTTTGATGAAGGGGCAACAGAACTGCACTCATTTTAACTAAGTGTGTGGGCATGCCCAGTAGGACTGGCAGTACTTATAAAGTGACTCCAGGCCACACCTACCAGTACACTAGTCCTGGATTTTGTGTGTTAAAGACAATGACATCTGTCCCTGTTTCTGCAGTACTACACTTCACTCATAATGTCCATGGCATTCCCCAGCTGTCTGCTATACTTAATATGCGACTGAGCTTCATAATGTTACACCACACACAGAATGACAGTCTGTGAGAACACCAACATAACAATACCTCACATACAAAAGATGTGACTACTTCCAGATTAGAAACATCAACACCATCACCCATGCTAACTTCCCTAGTCCACTGAGCTACACAGTCTACCAGACAAAGAGGTGTCATTCATCACACAACAGCATAAAGATGTATGTTGTTATTCCTGGTTTACGTGTGACATACAATGTGTGATCGACTTCTGTGTTACAGCCCTGAGATTGCCTGGTATGCTGATATACCATTGCTGACTTACTGTTAAAGCAGTTATATGGGAACACTGCTGTGTTGGGGATGGGGGAACAACAGCACAGGATCTGCTGAGATAGACAGTAGTCCAAATATCATGTGACCCCACTGTTTACCATCTCCATTGACTGATGTAGTGAATATTCCAACCATGAGGCCTAGTGATTATTAGGGAACACATACTATTAGACTGGGTATCTGTAGTCCCATGTGGATGTTATGTCTGTCCACATAGTCCACTATGTTTCCTTGCATAAATGCAGCAGATCCATACATATACCATATTATAGTAAGCCTTACAAGTAGTGTGTAGGTTAGAGACTTACCTTGCAAATGCAGCAGTTGGCAGGACTGTAGTTCAGGGCTGACTCTGTGTGATGCAAGCAGTGCACAGCCAGTACATGGATAGGTACAGGTTGTGAGGGTTACCTGGCATCAACAATTTTAATATATGTATGTGAGTAGGTGTAAGGTGTTAGTCCCTAGGGCTCTAGATTGTCAGTGAATGTGCTCTGTGTTGTCTCTTATCCAAAGCCAGGGCATATTACGCACACCTATGTCTGCCTACAGGGACATCATTAGGGGGTTCCTCCTCTGAGTCCTCCTGTGACTGCATCTGTGGTGACCTAAGCACTGGTGGGGGGCTATGTATCCCTTCCCTTTGCTGATCCTGCTGCAGCTTTTTCTGCAGGATGATACTGTGCAGCATGGCACATACTGTGAACATATGTGCACATGTGGCTGGAAAGTATTGCAGGGCTCCACCAGATATATTGAGGCACCAAAACCGTGACTTCAGAAGCCCAAATACACACTCTGTGATGTTCCTAGTTTGTGAGTGCACCTCATTATGGCATTCTTCGGTGGGTGTGTGCATTTCTGATGGGTATCATTATCCACAGTTCCAGTACCTAGCCAGCATCCCTCAGTAAATGGCTGTGTGGGATGTCCCCCTAGCAAACATCTGGTACAGCTGTGATGCATGCCAAATATGGGAGTCATGATAACTGCCAGGGCTGCCAGCACACACATTCATGATAATCCCCTGGACATTGCACAAGACCTGGCAGTTGATAGAGTGGTACCCCTTGTGACTGATGTAGATTCTACCATCTTCATCAAGTGGTGACTTGATGTGTACATGAGTGCAATCTATGGCTCCCAGTACCTCAGTGTAGTGTGCTACATGGTAAGAGTGTTGCATATTGCTGGCCCTCGCCTCAGGGGTGAGGGGAAAATATATGTACTCAATGACATGTGGTAGCATGGCATCTAGGAAATAGTGGAGTACCCTGGATCTGATGCCTGTGAAAACTGCCATCATGTCCCCAGTTGGTCTTTGGAAAGTACCTGTAACTATTATCCTAAGGTCTACACATACCTTTGTTTTCACTGGAATGGGTTCCCATCTGTTGGCTCTGGGTCTGAGTTGAGGGCAGCAGAGCTCAGTGGGTTCTTGTAGTATGTCCCTGTCCACCCTGTAGCACTCTACAATCTCCAGTTCATGTAACTCCTGGAAGGTTGCCCTGGGCCTGAACACTCTTCTCTTTCTCTATCTAGGCCTATTGTTAGCAGCAGCAGCAGTACTGACTTCAGCATCTAATACATACAGATGTAGCAGACCTCCAGCAGCCCCTAGCATTCACTCAGGTAAAATTCCCAAGTCTGTACTCCAATGGTGCAGAATATGGAGAAAAAATCAGATTGTAGGGTGCATGCATGCTTTATAGTGCTCTGCTGTAGGAGCTGACTGGGTGATTGGCTACCTATGATGCATTCCACCTGTCCAGTATACCATTAACATGATTTAATGGCCCTAATTTAATTTAAGAAGGGGTCAAAACTTATTAATATGCCATTGGCTTTTAGATACATTCAGCACCGTGGTGTGCCACCAAACACATTCCTGGTAGGTAAACAAAGCTTAGCACTTAGTGTACACACCTCCCCAGGCTTTCATGCTCACTATAGTGGTGTGCAAAGCAAACACACGAAAACACATGCCCCTTAGTTAAACATAGCTTAGACGTTAGTGCACACACACCCCTGAAAGGGCATGCTCAGCATAGGAAATAGTGGAGTACCCTGGATCTGATGCCTGTGAAAACTGCCATCATGTCCCCAGTTGGTCTTTGGAAAGTACCTGTAACTATTATCCTAAGGTCTACACATACCTTTGTTTTCACTGGAATGGGTTCCCATCTGTTGGCTCTGGGTCTGAGTTGAGGGCAGCAGAGCTCAGTGGGTTCTTGTAGTATGTCCCTGTCCACCCTGTAGCACTCTACAATCTCCAGTTCATGTAACTCCTGGAAGGTTGCCCTGGGCCTGAACACTCTTCTCTTTCTCTATCTAGGCCTATTGTTAGCAGCAGCAGCAGTACTGACTTCAGCATCTAATACATACAGATGTAGCAGACCTCCAGCAGCCCCTAGCATTCACTCAGGTAAAATTCCCAAGTCTGTACTCCAATCGTGCAGAATATGGAGAAAAAATCAGATTGTAGGGTGTATGCATGCTTTATAGTGCTCTGCTGTAGGAGCTGACTGGGTGATTGGCTACCTATGATGCATTCCACCTGTCCAGTATACCATTAACATGATTTAATGGCCCTAATTTAATTTAAGAAGGGGTCAAAACTTATTAATATGTCATTGGCTTTTAGATACATTCAGCACCGTGGTGTGCCACCAAACACATTCCTGGTAGGTAAACAAAGCTTAGCACTTAGTGTACACACCTCCCCAGGCTTTCATGCTCACTATAGTGGTGCGCAAAGCAAACACACGAAAACACATGCCCCTTAGTTAAACATAGCTTAGACGTTAGTGCACACACACCCCTGAAAGGGCATGCTCAGCATGGTGGCATGCCATGCAGACAGTAAACACCAACATGGTTCTCTGCCTACACGAAGTGGATATGCGGACACGATTACTCCTTTATGCCATTCAGTAACTCCACCTCATTTGCATAGGGATCTGTGCCCATGGCCTGGAAACTACATGCTTCATAGCCCTACCACATTATTAACAGCCCCAATGCACCATTGTAGATACTCCATGCAATGTCCTGTAATACATTTCTGTCACATAGTATTAATTTTGTTTTTTCCAATTTTTTTCAATAAAGCATGTTTGCACACTGAGGTGCACAGTGCAAACATGCCCAGATTAAAAAAAAATAATTTAATTTATTTCCTTTAATTTTTCAGACACACAGGATAATAGCTTCATGCATATCTGTATGTGGTATGCCATTTCTGTCCATACATCTACATTTTTACAGCCCCTTTTTTCTGTCTACACTCCTGTACATGGAATTTTTCCATGTACACTACAGACACTGACACGAGGTCTGAAGAGATGCCTGTCTGCTTGGTGATTCACTCTACCTGACTCATTTACATGATATTTACTTACCTATGAGGTGATTTGCATGCCAGGGAACGTTCTGTATTGGTAAGTGCATGCCCACCGCTCAGCAGTATTTACTGAATCTAAAACCTGCTTACTTTCATGCAAGCAGCATGGTGCAATGCCTACATGGTAAAAAACACTGTGTAGGCTTTATTAAATTCCCTCCTGCAATTCTAGGTGTAATGCATACACACTGTAAGCCATTCAAATTGCTAAATGCTTGTAGTTACGGGTAGTAATATTTATTGTTAAATTGTAAAACAGCTGAGGTATTTTTTCTGATACATAGAAACTGCTTTGTAACATTTGCATGCAACATATAAATGAGAATGTAACAGACTGAAATGATTAAAAGATTTTAACTCTTGACTAATAAACATAAAAATAAGATTAATGCAGGCTATGCAGCGTTTAACAGGAATCAAAAGTCTTAATCTGACATCATTAATACTGCATTAAAACCAATTATTCAACATCAGGTCATGATAATTACATTAGTTTGTGGATACAAGTTCATTAATACACATTAATTTAGCTTTATTTTAGTTAAGTACGATGGAGCCAAAGGCCTCTTTTTCAGCTACTACCTTTTTACAATGTAAAAGATAGAAACCAATAAACAAAATACAGAAATGAATGTTCAAGCAAAATGCAGTAAATAAGAGAGGGATTATACTATCTATTCCAGACTGCAAAAGTAGTCAGGCAATAGTGTTGCACAGTTTGTTAACAGATAGCAGCATGGGCAAACAACACAGGCCATACCTATAAATAACTTTAATTATATTGTAGTTAACTACATTCTGTACTTTTTTCTTAGATAGAGCACATTTCTTTTTATTATTTTTGAGTCTGACACATTCCAATAACTTGATGAAAAGTCTTGCTGGCTTGTCTGGCAGTATTCTTAAAATCTTGAGAAACCTGCTAGCTGCCTTTTCTATTTTGATCTGCTGTTTAGTTATTACTATTCAGTGAACAGTATACATTCTGGCTTGAGTGAATCTCTCTATATACTATTCAGCATGGATTCCATATGCTCTATGTCAATTTAACAGAGTTCTAATGAAATTTATAGCCAGTGATGTTTGTGGGTTAAACTCCTCAAACTCTCCATCCAGAAGAACTTCTCTCATACGCCTCGGTAGGTCAGGGATGTGGAGTCTGAATGAAGTCTCATGAAGACCTCAGTCACTGGATATGACAACAAGTAGCTGTGGCAGAAAAGTAGTTAGTACATGTTATGGTGGTAACACAAGGGCATGCTGATGATCAACACTGGTGGAGAAAGGGGTCAGAGTAAAGAAAATAACCTTCTATGCAATGCTAGCAGGGGCATGTCTAATGTTTGACTGCTAGATACAAACAAACCAGGAAGTCAGCGATGGTGATCACTGAATTTAAGACCCATATGGGAAAGGTTTGATGAAGTCAGAATGACTTTTAAATGCTTTCAAACAGGTCCTGATAAACCATTCAATGACATGTGGTAGGGAAACAAAAGATTACCCAGGCTGATGTTCTTTGTATGGATGAGTGCTTCAGTAATATTCATGATTTATGGGAATTAGCAACAGGAATTGCTTTCCTGACTAGCAGAGCTCAATGGATATTGTAGTGCACAGTATGCCTTTTGGAAATATGGATATTTGCCTGCATCCAGGATCAAAGAGGCATCAGATTAACACACCCTTGTTTTTTTTTTTTTTTGCAGGTGTAAAGTTTGAGGTCCCTAAGTGTGGTCTCAGACCAAGTGCTCTCATCTACAGATCTATTTGAAAGCTAAATAATCCATTAGGGAAATCTTTTGCAGTGCTTGTTGTGAATACTTTACCTGATGAATGACTACAAGGTATTTTTTTAATTTCCAGGAGGATGTCTTGTATAGTCATGATAAGCCTTTGTAACTATGTATGCTAGATTCCATATAAGGATTTGCAGTGGAAGTACCTTTTAGGTTTAGGAGAGGCCTGTATCATGGCAGACTACACAATTTGGGTGGGTTTCACTAGAAAAACCCATAGAAGTAGAGACATTTTTCTCGGCACCTGGCTGGTGTAGAAAAAGCTGGTGGTCATCATGCAGGTTTTGGAGTCAGTCATCCACTACTGATTAAAAGCCCTAGACTGTTAAAAAATTAATAGAAAAGAATACTGTCAAAAAACAAAACAAACAAAAAAAAACTTGCTGGTGAGAGCACCCTAAAAAAGGATGTGACTGAGGAGTGGAAGGCCACTCCCTTTGTGTCTAATAGTACCAAGTGTGCTGTAACTAGTGAGGTGATTTCACAGCCCATGAGACTGGTATGTCTTTCTGCTGCCAGCCTGCGTCTGATCCCTTTGGAGGCAGACATGTCAGTAGCTTCCAGCATATCTTCCCAGACCTTACACAATACAATATCTATGCTTGAAACAGGCTGCTTTCACCAATGTCACCAGCTTTCATATTTGTGGATAATGTTGGCTCTAACTGGTAAAAAGGAATTTGCTGTTTTGACTCTCACAGTACATAACATGTTTCAGGGACAGATTAAATTATCACAGCTACTCTTTTAGGAAAGCTTCATGGATAAAGTGAGAGCTCCATACTTCTTTCTTTGCATGGAAACATGGATGTATGAGCAGCAAATCCCCATCATATGGCAGGTCTTACAATCGACAAATGAAACTGACAGCTGTAGTCCCAAATTCTCAGTAAAGCCTTGTCCTTCAAGATTTTATGAAAGTGGATGGAGAGTTTTCTCCTGTGTGACACAGTTTGCATTAGGCCCCCATACAGCCTTCCAGACACTCTACCCATAACATGGAAAAGGGGTCCTTCTCCTTTTAGACCCTAAAGTGTTCTAAAGAAGATGGGAATGACTTAGCATAGACTTCCCAGATGTTTTCCTCTCTTTGGTGTGTCCCGGGTGTATTCATTTATTATTTACTTAATTAATTTGGTAACTAGGATAGGGCACTGATCACATCAGATAATTCTGAGGTTCAGCCTGTGTCAAAGACATAATACACAGGAGTAAAATGTGAAAGTACAATGACAAGCATATTGTGCAATTGCAGTATAAAACAGATTAATTGTATAGCATGGTTTTCAATGGAATTTGAGAGTAGAGTATGAAAAAATAAGTTACTAAAGGAAGAATATAGAATAGATTTGAAAGGTCTGAGTTGTGGGACTTATCAGACTATTTTCATGGAAAACTGGTTTAAGATTACCTTAGTGAAATGTGTCTTAAAATCATCTCTTCAAGTTGCAGAATAGAAATCACAATCTTTCTTCCTTTTATGGGGATGCTTTCAAACCTAATGGATCAGTGGAGTCAGCCTTATACCTCCTCAACTATTTCCTGAGTCAGGAAATCAATAAATGTGTTTTCCAGGAGGAAAAAGGGAAGGGATGTTTTTCTAGACAATTATGGTCTAAAAAAGAGACAGGCTATGGAGGCTTATTCTAAACTTTTTAAAAATTAAACCAAGTTCAGAATACTTACCCTACAGTCCCTCCTCCCCTTATTGATGACTGATGCATTCATGGTTGCTTTGGACCTCAATGACAAACATTTACGTATTGCTATATACAACTACCACAGTAGATTATTAAGGTTCTGGCAGGGGGGTTCCACTTACATTTTATGCTCTTGCCCTCTGTACTCCCTATTGCTCCAGGGAACTTCATGTAATCTGTTGTCCTGCTAGAGGCATTTCTAAGGAGAAAAGTTATAAATAGCGATCTTTTTCGGGATGGCTACCTGTTGTAGCCGGGTCCACTATGAAATCTTGAGATCCCACAATCTCGACTGTCAAACTCCCATGTCCATAAAGTTGAGATTGTGGAATCTCAAAAATAAAACAAAACAAAAAAAAAAAAAAAGATGACAACATTTAAAAACATGTTTTTGCAGGTGGGGCAAGCCCCCCCTGCACCCCCTACACCCCCTGCAAATTAAATATACTAACTCTGAGATTGCACAGCAGTGAAGAGAATGGTAATGTTCCCGTTCTGCACTGTATAGTGATCTTCATTACCGTTCTCTTCACTGCACAGCGAACTTAGAATTAGTATTTAGGTTGCAGGGGGTGTGGTGGGTGCAGGAGGGCTTGCCCCCCTGCAAAAACATATTTTTAAATTCTGTCATCTTTTTTTTTTTTTTTTTTTTTACGGTTTCAAGATTCCATAATCTCGACATTATGGACTCTGGATTTTGACAGTCCAGATTGTTGGATCTCGAGATTTAGAAGTAGACCCATTGTAGCCCCAGTTCAAGTAGGAAATGCAGGGAAAGCTACAGTGAGGTGATTAAACAGTTCTTCTGTGGTAAAGCTGTTAGACTAGATTAAATTCAGCCAAAAATGCTGAATGTACTGTACATTGTTTTGTCATGATTAACATGCATTTTCAAAGTTGCATAGAAGGTTGGAAAAGTATCTCTTAATTGGTTGTGTGGTAGTAGTTCCCGTTTTTATAAAGATAATGAAATACACTATCTGCCTGGTGTGTGGCAATAAGAATCCCAGCCCAAAGTGCACCTGGAGCAACAAAAACAACTGAGAAAGAAACTTCACTGAGAGACAATAGACAAGTACCAGACAAATTAATGATACTCCGCTTAGATGTTGTACATTTGCTGATTTCTTGTACACCTTTATTGATTACTTCTATACCTCTGTTTACTATGTTCTTTATGTAATTTATTTCCTGTGATTTCTCCACAGAAAAAGATTCATAGCTCACTACATGATACTGATATTAATTAATGGAACTCTGTTTAAATTGTGTATATTTGTTTATTATTTGTATATCTATATTTACCATGTTCTTTATATAATGCGGGAATTTTTCAGGAGCTTTTCTCCTAAGGCCTCCACTGAAAAGGGGTAACTTTCTGCCTAGATGGACTATCTCAGTAAACAAATGCAAAAAAATAAATAACTCACTCAGGTGAGAACAGTTTGTAGAAATTTTTTTAGCTCTCTTTTTTTCTCTCCCCTTCTATAATCCTAACAGCTGTCCCAGTGTTCCACATCCTTTGTTGGATCTAGCAGCACTCCAGATCCACTGCCTGAATTTAGGCTGGGCACAGAGGGTGTCTTGCTTCCTACTTTCAGGAAGCAGGGGTTTTAGTTTTATGACATGCCTTGTTTTACCCTTACTCTCTAATGGCTTCTGTGATGACAGTCAGAGACAGGCTGGTAATGGGGACATGCAACATTTCATGCCACCTTGCAGTCCATGCAGCAGCTCAGCCATATACTCACCCAAATCCCTTAAGACCATGCCTCTGCTAGCAATGTCCCCAGCCATCACCAGAGATGCATATGATGTCACCACCCACTCAGGTATGGAAACATCCAACACTCCCTACCACTCGGTCAGGTGCCTGAGCCATTAATTGAACCCAGGTCATCTGCTTCATAGTCAGGGGTCTATCCCTCTACACCACTTGAGCAGCTAGCAGTTTGCATGAATTAAAGCAATTCAGTACCTTTTGTCAAAATGATTTCCATAGTCTTGATTCTGAATCCATGAACAGTTAGTTTTATTCCAGCAGAGACAACATCCAAGCAGACACAAGGTGAGCACTGGTACTCAGATTACATGAGATTCCTCAGAGTTACAGAAAGATTTCTGTACCATGTATCACTCTTATATTACATCAATAAATTATTAAGAAAAGAACAGTTGCCAACAACTGGAGGTTGACATTGCATCTTAGGGCTTATTAAATGATGTCCGGCAAGGGTTTAGCTATGGCCATAGTTTCTCCATCACACTGTTCTTGCTTGCTGATTCAATTTATAACTACATAAAAGACAATCAGCTAATTGTAGTATTATTTACTGACTTAGGTAAAACCTTGACTCAGTCTCATTTACCCTGCTGATTGACAAGCTGAAATTATACAAACTAGACAAATCTCATTCTTATAGGTTGCTGACTGCATGCTAAACAGAACTGCAAAGATCCAAATACAGGAAAAATGTTCCCAAGCCACCTCACATAGGAGAAGTGATCCCCAAAGTTTTTCTCTGAACCCTCTGTTATTCTTGATCTTTATTAATACCATGTGACCCCATGAAGAAGTGGCAAATACTCTACATATTGCCTTGCACTATTTCAAGCAGAGCACTGAGTCCTTAACATCTGATCTTTTTTATACAATGACATTAATGCCAGTTATCTCCGGTTTATGTAAAAGAGTCTGCTATTAACTTTTGGTAAGGCCAGGGCAATGGTATTTGAGGAATCAATTGTGCAACGTGACCCCCTCTCTAGAACAGACAGTCGCAACTGCTTTAGGGAGAGTTCTTGAAACCATGAAGTCATTCAAATAACCAAGTCCCCACTGATTATTATTTCTCATTTTGATAGGGTCAAAGAAAACCTGTAGCTTATGCTAGGAATTAATTACAGAAGGTCTCCTTTCCTTACATATGAAGCCTATATGATGCTTAATAAGTGAATATATTCCTAGGACCGAATGTTCCTTATTCACTATTTAAGAAACAAAATTATCTAAGCTCCAGCTTTTCTAGAATAAAGTTTGCAGGTTCATGATAAAAAAATAAAACAAAAAGAAAAAGAGACAGAGAGAAAATCATTGTACTTTCATAAAAGAGAGGTTACCTCAGCATATACATTTCTGCTTCTCTAGCCCTTCTTACACTCATCTTTCACAATATCCACCTTGGATGTGCCTTTTATTGAGATTTATTTTAATACTTTGCTTCATCTCCAGCCCTCTGTGATACTATTCAAACAGATCTCACATTCTTAACTTTCCAAAGCATTCTCTGCTTTATGGTTGCAAAGCATTTACTAGTCAAAAGCCCAAATATATATTCTGTTCCTGCACACATTGGGCAGTTCAGTGACCTTCTTGAATTCAGTGAAGATATAAAAACTGGGATCCCTAACACTTTATCTCTCTTCTAAATGGACAATTTAAAGTCTTATTATTCTGTCTCACTTTTGCATTCTTTCCACCTATGGTTGTGGATTAGACAGTCATCTGATTCTGACTCACAGCTAACCAATATACATACCTTTTCTCTTTTAAATACTGCTCTACACAGTCACTTTATTTCTGATTTAGGGGAACTATACCTCCCCATTCCATTAGGGCAACTTTCAGGTAAAGAGTAACCTTTCCTGGTGAAGCCTGCAGTGCCACAGGGAGAGGTTAGGCAGGGAATGAATGATGGCCTACCTGGCACCTGAGTCTAGCCTCTGAAAGAGAATGAAAGGTTACAAAAGCTCTTATCTCAGTCAGGGAGTAAATGGGTCATAGGGCCATTACTATGGCTGGTGACAAAATGAGCATGATGCTACCCCAGTTATGTGAATAAGGTGTTGGGTGGGGGAGCCCTGAAGCAATGGGTAGTGAGACAAGAAAATGAATATATAAATATATAAATAAAATTAGTTGATGCAGGTCTTATTAGATACAGGAGACACTGTATTTCTTAGATACAAGGTACTACTGCTAAAAATATTGCATTAACAAAAACAGTAGCTATTGCCATAACTATGGGATCACACAAAATAATGACAGCTGTATGGAAGTTAACACCAATGAAGGTACCACAAGTGGAAGTGAGATGATAATTAAATAATTAGGCACAAAACAAATGTAAAATAAGTAAAAATAAAATTAAAAATAAGGGTCAGTGACTGATAAGAAATATAAACCGAAGGCATAATCTGCTCATGAAGGCATTTAACAGTGATTAGTTAGTGCAGAGCATTATGGTATACACTAATAAAAAACTTTTGCTGTAGTACAGGGTTTGAGACCCTCAGCATCTGTTGACCTATTGTGTGACTCTGAGCAAGTCACTTAATTAGACAGTGCTGTGGCGAAATTGGGAAATTGAGCTTGGCTCCTCAGTGGTCTCCAGCATCCTGTACTGTATGCTTAGTAACTCCCCTATGAACCTAGGAACACATCTTTAATTCTAATGTCATTGTCTTGTAAGGGTATTCAATAAACACATTTTACCAAATGACATTTCATTCCATGTAACATTCATGGAAACTGAAGTTTTATTCAGTACAATATTCCCTCGTCTCTTTCACTTGTCTACATGCAAGTAACCTCCGCCTAGGGAATTTCCTTAAGTTATAGAAATTATTTGTTATAGTGTCTAATCATTCAGTGTTATCATAAAAATCTGTCAAAGCATCTATCATGGCTGTAGGTCAGTTTGAGAGGAGGAAAGGTGAGTAACTGCACCATAACTCTCAAACTCATAAAAGAAATTGGACAAAGGCAAAAAGGCCCAAAATAGGTACAGATTTTAAATATTGCTTTTATAAAATAGAAAGTTGCTAGACTATTAAATTTTGCATTGGCTTACGTTTTCTGGAGAATATAAAGTCTGAAACTCAAATGTCTCTCATTTAGTGACTTCGGTCCTCAATTATTTTCCAGAAAAATCACAAATGTTATAAGGAACAGACCTAAAATATGAGGCAAAAATCTGGACATTCTGTGAAAATCTGGACAGTCGAGAAGTATGCACTGGACAGATCTTGTGGACTAGCAAAAAATACACACACACACACACACACACACACACACACACACACACACACACACACACACACCTATATTTCTCTGTGTAATCTTCATCTCCTTTCATAGAGGAGTGCTCTAAAATGATAAACTCTTTAACTATGTGTGTATGCTCTTGAACATATCTGTGAGAATTGTGGTACATATGTGGTAGGTACAACTTTTATTAGTTTTACTATAAATCTTTAGGATAGCATTTAAATTTAAATGAGATATATTGTTAAAGAAATGCTTACAAATGCCAGATTTTAGAACGAGTGCAGGTAGCTATAAAATAAGGATACTCAGGAAAAAATAATAACAAAAACAAAGCTGCAGTACTCCAATATCACCAAATTAAATTTCATTAAAATTATTCCTATCTAAAAAGGAGTAATACTTCATGCAAACAGTCCTCCTTCAGTGTTAAATCATAAAATGAAGGAAGGATAGGACTTCTGTTTGTGGGAGGGAAGAAAGGAGAGGACTTCTGTCTGTGATTATGCACTCCACCGGTGTTGGGGTAAGCTATACGTGTAAGACAAGGCTATTGTTGACAATTCAGCAGTATGGGGTAGTGCTGGAGTTGACTGACATTAACTTCCACCACATTCATGACAACATACACAATGCTACTGGAGGAGCTGCTGTACTTTTCTCCATCTTCTTATCAACCTACCTGTGACTAAAGTGCTCCCAGTCCTGAGGGGAATAGTACCAGGGACACAACAGTTAGGAACTTGAAGCATAAGGTGGCAGACAGTCAGACAGAAGGTACATAATGGGGGAGGGACAAAAAAGAGAATGTTAAAGGTTCTTTTAGGGGAGGTGATTTGATTTTGATGAGTGTGCAGGACTACATGTTGCTTGCTCGTAGAATAAGTTACCACTATATAGACAACAATGTGCATCCATGACTGACTTTAAAACTTTCTTATTTCCTGGATGGGCCAGTTAGTTTATTCCTTAAAACTGGAGTCTGTGTCTTATTGGCCTTTGGACTATATGCAGTTAGCTAATACTACTAAATGTTTAAACTACTTAACTGCAAAGTCAAATGTCAATGTGTTTTAGGAATGCAGACACCTCTCAGAGTTAAATGAGTTTAGTTCCTAGGCTAAAAGTAAAGGGTTCAATGAACTATAGTAACCAATTATTGTGTAAGTGTAATAGGTGGTTTAGAATAAGGCCAGCTAGTATGTATTTATTTTAATGAAATCTGATTTTGTACTCTTGGTTTGATAAAGTCTTCTGTTTTTTGTTTAACAGGAATACATTGACTGCAACACATCTAAGAGCTGAAAACATTCTCAGTGTTTGGCAATGGGCAGACCCCAGACAGGTAAAATTTGAGAGAGCATTTCAAATCTTGAAGAGGAAAGCCACAGGGAACAAGTAAGTACCAACAATAAGGTTCAGAACTATAGTCATGTCAAACCAAGGGAACAGTTCTGGATTTTACAAAACCAAACTTTTACAAAAATTAGGCAATGCCTCAGAAAGAATTAACAAATATAAAATGAATGCGCTGTTAATGAGTGATGGTGATACATGTCATTCCAGAATCAAAATGTTTTTGTGAGAAAAATGCTCAAATCAAGTAAGAAAACAAACAATGTTGTTCTTAGGTGATGTAATATTAAAGGGTGAAGAAAATATATAACATCTAGGAAGAAAGAGGGAACGCAGATGGTGGAAGAGAGACAACAATACCAATTAAGGCAGAATGAAGATAGGAGCAGTAGTCAGAATAAAACAAAGGTTCAAACAGAATAAATACTATCCAGTCCCAGAAAGGAAGTAAAACAGAGTAAATATGTGTATAAGACTTGGAAAACAACAATGGGAGGTAATGGAATTAAATTAAATAGAATGGATGGGGAAAAAACAGAAGCTTAAAAAAGAAGGGCAACTAAATTAATGGCTCTCATTTATATGCATGAAGGAAGACAAGGGAAATTTGCCTTATAATATGGCTCGGGGAAAAAAAGGCATTCATCAACCTTAGGAATCTGTAAGATACTGAATAACAGAGCAGTGTTTCCAGTATTTATTGGCAGCTTATGGTTTTTAGGTTGATGATTTTCATAGTTAGCAGCCTCTGGGGTCTTTCTACTGTTTGATGTATATCAAATGAGATACATATCAAAGAGAGCAGTGTACTCCATAATTGGCCTAACCCATGCTAAATATAAGGGAACAAGGACCTCCTTAGACCTAGGTGATATATCCCTTTGACAATTAGGTATGTTAAGCAGAAGGACTTCCTGGCTACTGTCATTACATGGTGATCAAAGGAGAGCAAACTATCAACTCGTATTCCAAGGTCCTTAAGAACATTCTGATTTTGCTGTGGGGTATTGCATACACAGTATGCAAGTGGAAGGGGTAGTCTACAAAGTGTGACAATGTTGCACTTTTTTGCATTTAATTTGGGCCCATTTTTAATACACCAGGTATTTATAAGTGCAAGTTCTTCTTGAAGGGTTTGAATGCCAGAGGTAGAATTTATAATAACTCCAAGTTTGCAGTGTGTCCCGGATATCCAGCAAGTAAATGCCAAACAGAAAAGGTCCCAGGCTGAGCCCTTTGGGATACCACAGATCACCTTCATGTTCTGATGTGGCACCTGGCACCCACATTGTGTGGCTTCTGACTTTTAGCCAATTGTATACCCATCTTACCATACTGGGATCTAGTTTTAATGTGTTAAGATTACTATCTATGGTAACGTGGAAAATTATGTCAAAATCCTTGGACAGTTCAAGATATGCTGTGTGAACTGTATGACCATTGTCCACTGCCTGTGTTACCTTTTCAAAGAAGTTAACCAAATTCATTAGGCAGGATCTACTTTTGACAAAATAATACTTCCATGAATCTATTTGAAACAGATTTCTGATGTCAAAATTATTTATTTATTTTTTTATTAGATTTATTATGTCACTTACAAATGTCCCATGGCTTTGTAGATAAGATTCGTTAAGCTGATGGACCTATAATTTCCTGGGCTGGTGTTAGGGCCACCATTATGGAGAAGCATCACTACTGCATGTCGAATTTCAGGGACAAAGCCTATTACTAAACTAAGGTTAAATAGTTTGAAGAGCAGGTCTGCCAGAGCATGTTTGATACTACTCATTAAACAGACAGGTATTTTATCTAGTCCCATGGAAGTGTAGTTTTGGTCTTTTAAATTGCCTTCGGTATATGTTATTTAGTGATGATTGGGGTGAGAGAGTTCAATGATTCAGAGAAATGTGGCTTTGGATCGTGGTCTCTGGGGTAAAATTCACACTGAAATTGTTTGTCAATATGTTGGTGGGCTATATCTACTCCATCTGAAAAAGTGTTGCCATTTTGAATGTTACTTTTGAGTTTTCTGTTCTAGCTAAAGACAGATTTGTAATTGCCCTTTGCTTCAGATGCTAGCCTAAATTGATTAACTGCTTTAATTGTTTAGTAATATTTCTGATACTGTCTTTGATATGAGTTTTTTTATTTGCTGTGTACTTTAAGAATTGTTATGTTGGAGGACCACCAAGGACATTTGTTTTTGAATTTTCCATTATATTTAGATATGGTTGGGACTGCTAGTTCTGTGCATTTATCTAAGTGGTGATAAACTCCTTTTTGTAGCTACCTGCTGTTGCAGCATTTAGGCCAATGTTACTATAAGTGAATTTGGTGATGCTAGTTGGTTTGAAATTCTTAAATTACAAGATATTGCTTTCGAGTGGTTCAGAGATTTTGAAGGTGAACATCACAAGTTTATGATCTGACTTAACTGGGGAAGAAGTTACCAGTGGAGTACTGCATGAAAAAGCCATATTTATAAGGACGAGGTCAAGGATAATATGTCCTGTAATGGGCTTGTTAATACTTTTGCCCAGGGAGTTTTTGTTTATTAAATCTAGAAATGTATCCACACATCATACATTGGAGGTATAGGTACTTCACTTTACTGAGGGGTAGTTAAACTCTCCTAAAATAATGGAGTTGTTGTTTATAGGAAGTTCATTAAGCACATTCAGGAGTTTTACATGATTATCAGGAGACACAGAGGGTTCCTGTAACAAGCTACAAGCTGATAATTTCTCATGTTTAGTGTAATTTGGAGTTAAATGAGTTCCATTTGTGGATCTTTGGGAATCTATCTGGAAAAGATGTGGCCCTAACAAATATGGACACTCCACAAAAGTTGCCATCAGGCCAGAAGGCATAGTAGGTACAAATCTCAGATATACAGGGAGGGATTTCTATATATTTGAACCAAGTTACAGTAATTACAACAATGTTGATGTTTTCCAAATGCAGGAGAGCCTCAGTGTTGGGAATTTTGTTGTTGAGACATCTAGCCTTGAATAGAGATACTTTCATGAGAGAAAGAAGCACTATGGGGAAGCAAAGCCTTTAAACAGTAAGCCTTGGAATGAGAGGGGTAGGCCATCATTTGCAAAATAAGCAGGACTGGCAAACATCGCATCCCATGCACACACATACTGCATCCCCCTTGAATATCACCAACTGTTAATATTAGTAAAGGTAATTATCTTTGCATCTCAGCATCATTCTTGGAGAAGGAAAAATTCCACTTTGGAAAATGTCTTGCCTACATTTGTAACATGCATGGAGAGTTAATTAGAGTTCTAAAGTGTCTCTCTTTCTGCATGTACTTTATGATTTTGAATTCCAAATCATTCACTCCCACATGGACTACCACCAAGCCGTATTCATATTTGTCAGCTGAAAGGGTCTCAAGGGCCTTTGATTTATCAGAGATCTTGGCATCTGAAAGACAACTCACCATCTCTCTGTCTTGTTCAGCATGGTGAGTGGAGAATCTGTATGTCTGACTAGAGAGTCACTGATGACTAAAACATTTTTATTTGCAGAGTGATTTTGTGTAGTGGATTTGAAGTAATTTGATTCTCTGTTACTGTTTGTTGAAAGAGTGCCTGAGTGTGATGTGATGTTGGATTTATGCAGAGATCTAATCTTTGTGGGTCTAGGGGGCTTTTGCAAGTATTTTGTATGGCTTTAATGTAAGACGGATTAGTGTGGCTTGGTGTAAAATGTGGTGGAAACGAGTGTGTCTCACAGTCCATGTTTTCCACAAGAATGAGGCCTCCATATTTGTTAGATATTTGTATCTCTCATTGACAGAATTATTAGTGTTATTAAACTGAGTAAGAGTTTGTTATCTGTGAGCATGGGGCTATTACTACATTGCCTGCGAATATCAAAAGCTGTGAAGCTGGCCATAAGGCACAGTTGTTACGCAAGATGATATGTAAAGGATGGATTGAGACTTGGCAAGACTGGAAAGGTAGAATATAAAAAAGCAGCATAAATTTAATGCATAAATGCAAAACAATGTACCTGCCATGAAGTAACATAAAAAAATAAAAGACTACATAGTTAGAGGGAGAACAAATTGTTGTTGCGTCTTTCGGCTTTTCCCGGTTAGGGGTCGCCACAGCGGAACTCCGGTCCACTGACGATTGGCAGTTGATTTTTACATGCCGAGTTGCCAGCCCTGACGCACAACCTTCAACGAAGGTACACCCATTCACATAAGTCTCCACGCAGAAGACACTCTAGCTGAGAATCGAACCGGACAACGTCTTACTGTGAGGTGACAACGGTACCGCAGCACCACCCAGAGAACAAATATAGAAAGCAAATTGCAGTTACTTGTATCAGGTGAACTGAATTTGCTCCAAAGGCAGTCAGAGTTTTGGAATGTATATGAAAGGGTGTCATTAATTGAAACCTGGATGTTATTCTTCCCTTATATGAGCACATGGCAAGACCTCATCTGGAAAACTCTGTTTGGTTCTAGAGACTTCCTTTAGCCTGGAAAAGGACAAGTTAAATGTAATACAAAAGAATGCAACAAAAGTATGTTTGGGCTTCACCAGGGGCTGCATAAAGGACACCAAGACATTAATAAGTATTTTTAAAGAAGGGAAGCATGGGAGGAGTAATATAGAAGTATATAAGGAATTTACAGAGTCCAAGTGCTGCATTGTTTTAATAAAGAAATAGCTTGGCAGTTAGTGCAGAGAATTAAGGCTATGAGTCCTGGGTTTGACTTCAACAGCCTTTAGTCACCTACAGTATGACTCTGAGTAACCTACTTTACCAGTCAGTACTCTGGGGCAGCTGGAAAATTTGGCTAGGCACTTTGATGGTCTCCTGGACTACTTTCCTAGTAACTACCAATGAATTTAAGTGTATAAGAACAAGAAACTGCAATTTGTAGACAAACTGTAGAATGATTAAGGGATGAGAAATGACTTATTTTCATAGAAGGAGTGACAGATAAGAATAACAATTTTCTTGGAGAGCTGATATAATCTGAGATTGTGACAAACTTCAAAAACACACAGGAAAGACATAAGCTATCAGTAAAGTATGGTAGAAATAACTAAGCTGTGATTGCATAACATCTGTAGCCTGTCCATAAGGTAGGGAATTAGATAAATTAGACAGATCATGCAATGTTTTTAACACTGATAAATGTGTTTCTATGTTTTTGGGTTTTCACCTGTCTAGACCCTTTGCATCTTTATCTGTAAATATTTAACTGGAAATTATATGCTTAAGTGTAATTGTCCTCATTTCAAGTTATTGTATAGGACATTTTCAGAAATGTAGTTTTGAATCAGAAATGAAATGAAATTAATGGTGTTCCTTACTGCATACCTTCTTGCTGCATTTTACAGCTTATCATTGTCAGGACCACAATTGTACCCACATGAAACATTTTCTTTTTCTTGCCTCTGATTTTAAAGGGTAAAATGAGCAGTCATGCATGCAGTCCTCACTACTCTCTAAACTTGAAACCACCATAAGGTTGCTAGATTTGCTGCTAATCTTCCTCCTAAAACTCACCACTGCCTTGCCCTCAGGACACTTAACTGGCTAGAGCTTCCGCACCACCTCTTGTTTTCCTAACTTCTTATAATCCATTCCCCCCTGCCCTAATATCTCATCACTTGTCCCATCTTACACTCCCCCAAGACTTCTTCGAAGCTCTGATCAATATCTCCTAAAGATACATAAACCTAAACGTACCTTAGGCCAGGTGCTGTATAGTTATCTCCCTGCTCTTTCATGGAATAAGCTTCCTATGACCCTTAGAAACATCACTCCAGTCCATGAGTTCAAGAAAGCTCTGCAAAAACACCTTTCCAATTCTTGGATCTGTCTCTGTAATCATCCTACCTGAACTCCTTCCCCTTCCACTCCCCCCCACAGTTATTTTCTACCTTATCTCCCTATATCTACCTAATTTCTCCAACTAACACCTATTTATCCTTTAACTATTCTCTTTTTATTTCATGTCACTATTTCAACTTCTCTCCATAACCCAACTCTACTCTGTACATGTCACCTGCCATCTGTGCCCTTGTGTATTACCTTGGCTCTCATATATTAGAATTATGAAACCTCTGGTTCATAATTCAGACTGATATTAAACTGCTCAGCAGCCAACTAACAACTATCCTAACTTTCAAACTACCAGATCTCAGCAATTTACCTGGTCCTAGTTCAATTGTATCTACACATATTTGTATTAATCTGCAAATTATTGATAATTTTTTCTTTCCTCTATCGGTAGCATCCACCTCAGATTTACTTCTTAACTTGGATATCTTTATATTTGTTAAATCATTGTTTTTAATTACTTATATTTTGTATTTTTTGTATCTTAATTCGATGTTAAATTTTGTTATGTGGAGCTTTTTTCCCTGGGCCTCCGCTGAAAAAGGGCAGTTGCTCAGTCAGATTATCCCGGTCAACAAATGTCAAACAAACAAATAAATAAATAAATAAATAAAATAAATAAATAAGCAGTGGTTGGCAAAATCCCAGGATTCTTCATATAAGATACTTTATATAGTAAGAATATATTGAAGCTAATTTTTGTTCTTTTTATTTCATGGTCCTCCAAATTGTCTTGCTCCTTTTTCAAATAAACAAAATGGTTAACAGTGAACATAATTTGCGTATGAGTGACCCTCTAAACCCTGAGTTATGTTTATCATTCACATTGTACTATAGGAAAGAACAGAAGAACAGAGGTAGTTATTCCTAACATTTTCAGGCCAATACAAATCTCACTATTGATACGTTGACTGGAACATTGTTTTGTTATATGGACTGCATTTAATTCAGCTTGCTAATATTAGTATTGAAAGCAGGACTGTACTTGCTTGGAAAGAGGTGGGGCACTTGGCATGATTTCTTTTCATGCCGTACTTTTAACACATTAAACCCTAATGATATCTTCACGCATTTGTCTAAGATCAGTCTAGTCACAGTGGCCTCTCTTGGTGTATAATACTGCCTCTTTGTATTTACATTAATAAATGTAAAACCATATGATAAATAAGCTAATTAAATATCTCATCTTTAAAGCTTGCATCATAAGCAATACAACTACATTACTATATGAGTTCTGTCTAGTACTTCTGGAACTATGAACTGTTGTTCATGCACTAATTATACATATTGTCATAATTTTCACATTTCTACAAATATTTCAACAGCCAATAACTATAATCATGATTCATTAGCTTCAAATGAAAGATCACAGCAGGATGAACAAAAAAAATTCTACTGATAGTATACAGTGTAGCTTGAGCAGCTAATCACATATTTCAAATTGTTTATGAAACATTCAATTACTGTCTGCTGTTCTTACTATGACTTACACAATCTGCTTTAATAATTGTATCTGAAACATAATATCAGTGCACTGCTGAGGTTGTGTTGAGTAGTTTGCTGTTTATACTTCTTTACTGACATGTATGGTTCTAAAGATATAAATATTTGTTTATACTGCAGGTTTATAACTTGATTTTGTCAAAGAGCTATTGAAGCTACATTGCAGTTTTCCAGAGCTCTGGTGGTGGAAATGACTTAGGAGGAGGTTCATACTAGACTAACTGCCTTTGTGAGTCGTTTTAAGCTTAGCCAGTTACCCCAGGTGAGAATCAAACCCTGTACCTTGTGTCCATAAGGTAAACACCTTAACCATTACTCCAACCTCCCACCAGTGCCTATTTCCATCCTGGATCAGTTTTAAACATGTACTCTGAGGTTCTTCTTGCTTATATTTTCATTATCAAGAATGCTCATTTTACTGTTCGCAAGGCCTACTTCTGAGGTTTCTAAGAAATTATGCCAAGGTCCTTAATAGTGGCACCGCCATGCACATGCATATTTGCTAGAGACTGATCAGCAGGTCATCATTTGCAGTTAACTTTTTTTTTGCATTTGTATTTGCTCTCTTAAGGCTGTACCTAGATTGAGCCTAGCCAAGATTAGAATAATTAACAAATTACCATGCAATATTTTCTGGCTTGTCAGAAAACAAGCAAACTGATACTGTCTCTCCCTACTTCAATGTTGTTATCACATTTTTAAATATGAGCATCTCTACTTTTCATGTAAGGGAGATCAGGTCCATTTCATAGTAAGAAAATATTCCTCAAATGCACTTAGAGTTTTACTAGCATAAGCCTTAACAATGTGATCAACTCTTACAGGACTGTAATATTAATGATAGTAAGTCTCCTGTGGCAGTTTATAATAAGGGCTTCATGGGTGCAAAGTAATAAAATCACCAAAACCACAATATCATTTTCAATATATTATTATTAAAAACATGCAAGTAAAACTTTTGCTGAGTGAATCAACTTTTTAGATATAACATTAATTAAAGACTGTTAGGAACACATAGATACTACAATATATAAGAAAAGAGTTAAGCAAAATGCATATCTTCATAGAACAAGCATGCATTCTCCATTTTTTTAATAACTTGTAAAAATTCAAATACTACGAGTGGCTAATTTGAAAACTATAGATATGAATATGCATCATCAAACACACATTACTGCACAAGACTTTATTGCAGGAAGATATAAAGCCAGCAAAGTATTTCAAATTTAAAATGATGTTGACAAATGTGATATGGATACAAAACCTATATTCTCTAACAGGAATATTACATAAGTTAATGGAGTAAAACGGGCACATCAGCATAGAACAAGAATACACAACCATTTAAGGTAATCAAAAATAGGTATTGGCCCATTATTAGAGATATACCTAAGTTAAAACATGTAATAAGTGATCCACCCAGTTTTGGATACAAGAGGAATACAGATTGAAAAAAAAATGATGTAACAAGGAACAACCAAGTATCACCATATTCTATACCACTAAAAAGAAACTTTCAAATGCAATAGTGTATATTGTGCATACACATATACTGATAAATCTTTTAAACATCCAGTTAGAGAGAAAGATTATATACTTAGTGCATATGGTGATTGTAATACATGAAATTTAGTTTATATGACTAAATGTAAAAACTGTCAGGCATACTACGTAGGAATGGCAAACCATAAACTTAAAGAAAGAATAGGTAATCATCTTTCAGACATAAATAGGAAAATTATCGCAAATGCATTTTACAAACATATTGCTAATACTGTCGGTGCCCAATGTTTTAGATTCATTATTTTATGTATAATTTATGAACCTTTGTGAGGTGGTAATACAAAGCATTTAACAGAACAAGAAGAGTTAAAGTGGATACTTAGACTAGGAGCACACATTAGCCCAGGATTAAATGGTACTGTTACTTTAAAATCACTTCTTTGAGAATTACACAACAGAGTGCATTGAATTAAGTGAAATAATCAACTATGTTATGTGATTTTAGTTTTAACTCTCTCTCTCTCTATATATATATATATATATATATATATATACACACACAAACACACACAAACATACACACACACACACGCACACACATATATATATATATATATATATATATATATATATATATATATATATATATAGTGATTGTTGCATTGTTTTATATGCCTCATGAAGCTTATGAGTGAAAGTTTTATTTATGTGTTCTTAATAAAGATTTTACACCAGTGCTGATATTGCAGTTCCAGTGATTTTATTACTTTGTATTTTCATCTATTGAACTTTACCAGATTTGTTGCTAAGCCTAACTGTTTGCTTGTATTAGGCTTCATGGGTATTGTTGATCAGTTTACCCCTTTCCAAATATGTCTTGCCTAGACTTGAGTTTAGGAATTATAGTTTGACTTTGAGATATTAGAAATAAGAAGAAAATGCTGGAGGTAAGTATATCACTGGATATGATTCCAAACTGATTTACAAAGGCTGAACAATTTTCTCACATAGCTTTTCACCCAGCATTTTACTAAATTTATTTTGAACAAGACTATTTCAGTTTATTTCTGACAAGGACATTTCATATTATTTTAAAATCTTGGGCTCAATTTTCTCTGAACCACCTTATTACATGCCGGCATCAAAAATGATAGCATTATCATCTCAAACTCAAACATTTTTTCCAGAAGTAAATATGAAGCTTTCTTGATTACTCATAATCATTGCCACTAACCACCACTGCAGAAATAGAAAGTATCAACAAAAAACTTGTCCAGTGACTTTCAAAATGTCTGTGTAGTTTATATCCATAACTTAATCAAGTCAAGATTTAAGAAAAAAGAAAAAAAAAAGAACTAAAACATCAACATTATTTAAGAAGCTATGATTTTATAGAGAGTATATGGTATGATTAAGTGGCATTTGCCAAGAAAGCACTTACTGACATTTTTGTGAATACATTTCTTTGGATTTTATTTAGTCATGGTGGTCAAGTGTTCTTTTCATAGACTTTTTCTGTATTTTGTGGAGTACACTGACCTTTACCCACCGGTTCTTCAGTTTGTTCGTGATTGCAGACATTGTCTCCCTGTAGTGCTAATGTTGACATATAGGTGGAGAGGTAAGCACCTGAAACAAAGTCAGTCTGCAGTGCCTCCTGTATAATTGACATGAGAATGTATGCATGAGAAGAAGTGGATCTGACACGCATGCATTCTAACCATAAAATGATGGAATGTGCATGATGTGGAAAGTGCAGATGATGAAGTGGAACAAAGCTGGTGTCAGACTCATCCTTACTGTAGTTCAGGGATGAATCAAAAACGCAGTATCTTGCATGTGCAAGGTCATCAGCAGCACACTGCAGCCTTCTTTCTCCACGCAGTGCATTTTCATCTGTATGTGGGACTTGACTGGGAGGAGCTAGTGCACTCCTGAATGTGATATCCTTCAGGTGAGACATTAAACCAAAGCTCCTCTGTTTAAGCTGGTGGAAGCTCGGATGGATGTAAAAGATCACATGGCACCTACTGAAAAGAGTAGGGAAATTTCTCCGATTCCCTGTCCAAAGTACCACCACCTTGGGTCTTCCTTCAAATGAGGCCACTAGGCTATTGGGACTAAACCGATCAACAAAAGATAGAAAAAAATAATTTTATTTCCTATATGTACCTCAGCCAGACTCTCTTAAGCTTTTTGCACTAATTATTCAGTGCTTAGATTAGTCACATAATCCATGTTCATGAGTTTAGTACTATAAGTTAACCCTAACTGCCCCCTTTTGAGCCATTTTAAGCATTATCAATTATCCTCAGAGACTGAAACACCTTGTTTGTGTTTGTAAGGCAAACACCTTAACACCTTAACCATTAGGCCACCCTCAACTCTATACACAGAATATGAAATGTTTTTTTTTCCTGCTGCAGATGTGCACTCACAAGTTGCACTATTAAAGCTATTATTTTATTGTAGAGGTCCATTATATAATGCACAGCTATCAAGCTACATGCGTGGTTACTGCCCAAAATAAAAATCTGACCCCACTTCACTAAAACTCTTATAAAGGCTTTCTCCATCATCATTCATTAAGCTGTTTATAACAACACATACTCCTCCTATATTAATTCAGTATATAAAAACTTCAACATTTTCCTTCCATACTGTGTTTTAAATAGATGCCTTTGGTCCTGTCCTCCCAATTAAAAATATATTTGGTCACTTTATTCTGTCATGCAATTGCATCTTCAATAAAGTGTGTCATAATGTACTAAGATTCTTAGAACACTTGCATGGACAGCACTACTAATTTGTCCCCAGAGTAAGTTTAACTGAAATTCCAGTTAAACTTTAAAAACTTATATTCTCCAAATAAGACAGAGAGTACTATCCAAAAATGATGCTATATAAGAATACTGTATATCTAAACTTTCTAATCTCTTAAAATTAATGACCAAAAAAAGCTGGGAAGTATTGCTTAGTTAATTTCCTGACATTTTCTATATCCTTCTTAAAGATCATAAAAAATAGTCATCAACACAGATAGTGAAAATGTTTTATCATATTGATTAAGACTTAACAAAGCAAGTAAAACTCATATGTAAAATATCACAGAACCATTCTAAACACCCTAGTGGTGAACATTTTGATGGAAGTTTCTGTATAATCCTAGCTAAAATGACTTCATAATACTTACAATGTAGTAATAACATAAATGGTTTTATATACTAACCAAAACTAGAAAAGATATTGTATTTTTTTTGGGGGGGGGGGTCTGGGCACCTTCCTCTTGCAAAATTCCAAAATGTCCTATGTAGAAAGCTCTCCTAGCTTAAATTACATTTGTGTGAAGAGAAACAAAAATCAAAATACCTGAATCCGTATATAATGATAATAGTATTTGAACCATATTAGTATTATGCTGCTATCAATATTTTTGTTGTTGAGTTTTGTTTAGCTAATAACAGTAAAATAGCCCTATATGTATAGCCCTTGGAAATATTCATACTCACAGATGTTTACACAAAGAAAAATCATAGGATGGGCATCATAAATCCTCCTTGTTCACAATTCAATATATGATTTAATTAAATGATACTTATGACATTCCCCATATAGCTTTTACAAGCTTCCAAATGTATAACTTAATCAAATAAAAAATGTTGTCTTCATCACGTAAAGTTAAAATTCAGACAGGCTAATGTGGGCTATAGATGTTTCTTCTGGTCATCAAAAACACAACATACCTCAAGGACAATTCTACTCAAAACTGCTTCATACTGTGTTATTTTACATAAAAAGGACTTCCTCAATACACAATACTATTCATAACTGAAGATAAACATTTCCTGCTCTAAACCTTGGTCCAACAAGACTGTTATTTTACTCATTCCAGATGAACACTTGACATTCTATCTTTCACAATTGATAAAGACAGTGTTATTCACTGTCTACAGCGGCATGCAGTTTTGTCTAGTGGAAATAAAAGCAATCATCTTTAGCATTCATAGCCTTTCCTCTTTTCTGACATATTCAGGAAAAGTATAATAGTGTCAAGACACAGTTGCCTTATTATCAGCAGTGCAGAAACACTCCGCATGCATCTGTTCACAGCTAAAATGTTCCATGGTCATATGTTCCCTTATGCAACAGTGGAAAAAAGACTTACTTGGACTATTTTACTTTTTCATTATAAAATTCAGTTTCAGTGGAAAAATGATTATTATTTAACTGCCGGATAATGATCGCTATCGAATAGAAAAAGAAAAAACACCAACTACAGTGCAAGTGTACTAATTGTCGGCATGAGGCCACTTTAATGTTTCATATGATGAACAGATGTCAGTGTTTGCATTTTCTTTCGACTGATTTTTTTCTTTTTCTTTTTGCTAGGAATTTGAGCCTGACTAAGATACACTGTGTAAGACAATAAAGCATTCACTAACAAAGATAATTTAGCAACACTACAAATGATTAATTTGTCAGTACTTTCTTTCCTTTCATAGTATAGTATACCTTTTTCCATGTGTTTAACTGTCACTTAGTAAGATCCAAGTTATTTACAATTAATTAGTTTAGACTAAATTACTTAAAATTCTAAATTAGTATAGACTGATGCACAAAGATTTTATTTTAATAACACTATGGACCAAAGAAACATATACTCATTTGTTATTTTTATGTACTATTTTTTTATTTAAATCACAAATTGACAAAGTTGGACTGGAACAAATCATAATCAGTTTTCAGTCAGCTTTGCCATCTGCTGACCAAACTAAATCCCCCAGATTTACTATTCTTTCATGCAGGACTAGCTTAGTCCTGCACCGAAGTGGCCGTTTAGGAGCAGGATGGCAGTGCGCCATGCATATTAATGAAGGAGCGCTGCCTGAGCTCCTAAACTTACACGGGGCGTGTAAGAGTGCAGAGGGCATGTCTGAGAGCAGAGCTCTCAGAATATACATGCCCTCACAATGAAGAACAGCAGAAAGCCCAAAAGAATCAGCGAGAACACTCATAGGTGTCCGCATACTCCCAGCAACATCCCCCACGTGTACAAGAGCAATAGTAAACACAAGCACTATAAAGATCCTTTTTTATTTTTATGAAACAGATTAAATTTAACCGTAGGTGCGCCGGTTTGCCTATTGCTTAACTACAGGTAATACAGCTGAAATCTCAGAAGAGGATAAAAGGGAAGATATATGCAAATGAGTCAGCATAGCAATAATGTAGTGGGCAGAGCAATCACCTTACGAGCAGTCATTCCTGTTTTGAGTCCCACTGCAGCACATTCCATTTTCCATGTCAAATCACTTTATGACCAATATTTTTAGTTGCATAACCTACTAAATACATATATTTCTGAACTGGAGTACTGCATTAAATGTAGATGTGAGGTGTCAGTGTAATAATGTTGCAAAGTCCACAGATAATCACATATGCCCCATACAGTATATGTACACAGGAATCATGGATACAAATGGAAGATAAAATGTGTAATGAATGATAACACCATACAGCTTCCAAATCCCCTACCTTCCCAAGAAACATTAGACATTACTGTCTAAATTAGTGCAGTGGTAAGTTGGAGTAAGCACTAGTAAGCAAGTGTAAGCACTAATAAGCAGTAGTAAGTGGGAGTAAGCATATGTAAGCACTAGTAAGCGGGTTTAAGCCCGTTTGTGCAGGGGTAAGCAATGCGCACGCAGGTTAATCAATATTGAAGCTAACTCTCTGTAAGCATAATTAACCGGAGGTTAGCATAATTTACCCTCACACAAACCCGTGCAAACCCGCTTACAACTGCTTAAATGTGCCTTAATCACTCTGTATCCAACAGCCGTTGTTCTGCCCTGCAACAAAATGAACAGCCGTGCAGGTCTTGAACCCTATACACTATAGTCACAGTAGTTAACCACCAAGCCATCACAGCAGTACATAAGATTGGGGTATCACCAAACAAACCCTCACTATAGTAAAATCAAACTGAAAATGTGAAAGGAATCAGTATACAGTCATATGATAACATAAATATGTGAACTGGACTACTGAAATAAGCCCAGATATGAGGTGTAGATGTAATAGAGTGTTGAAGTCCCCTACTAAACACAAGGACCTCATACAGTGTACGTACACATGAATCATGGATACCAGACATATATATATATATATATATATATATATATATATATATATATATATATATATATATATATGATGTAATGAATAATAAATTAATGTCAAAAAGCAAATATAATGCAAAGTCAATTTTAAGCAATGCTAAGCATTGCAAAGGCCAGCTTAGGAGGTTTACGCAATGTCTAGGCCAGCTAACTCAATATACCCAGTGGTATACCCCTTCAAACAATGCCAACCTTAGGTAAGCAGGTTTGCCCATAGCTTAGCCTTTTCAAAACCGTCCAATCATGACAAAGTGCGGGAATTCAGCCCTACTTAAACCCAAAAGGCAGGAATACATCTCATAACTGGTTGTAGCTTCCCGTTGCAGACATCATGGCAGAAAGGGGAGAGGGAGTGCACTTCTGGACACAGTGCTGGGGCATCCAGGAGTCCAGAATCATGGCAGAACTCCTTGTCAAAGACCATGAGCAGAGACTGCTGTAGGGCCAGTACCAGGGTTTCCAATATAAGGCAGAAGCCTGGGACTGTTTTGCTCATGATCTCACCAGTGCCACTGGCATATCCCAAACTGGTGAGCAGGTCAGGCATCAATATGCTGACCTGAAGTGGCATAAGGGGGATCTATAGCACACACAGCAACGGTCTGAATCCTGGGAGTGGAAGTAGTCTGCATACAGATTCATACCCGACAACTGTACATATAAGTCCAGAATGTAAAGTACATGGGCTCATATCTGCTGCATGTCCCCCTGTCCCCCTGGGAAATCAGTGGGATGATCCCAGATGTTTAGGCAGCAAACAGGAAATACAACTGATTATCACACATCTATGAGAACACACATGTCACACTAGCAACTCCCCAAAATCTTATGAGAGTATTAAGCCACGTATGTCCCATTTACACCCCATGTTGTCAAGCTGTGACCAGAGTGTGTAGAGTAACAGAGTGAGATGTATGTGCATACTACTAATGTGAAATCTGGTAGTTTGTGTGGCAACATTCAGATAGTGCTAACAAACATTGCTCCCACAGGTACATTGGATACGAACACTGTGCCGAGAAATAAAAGCTTAATACCCTGTACTGGTACTGTTTACACTGGTATTGTATGGAATTGGGAGTGTTGCAGTTGCTCTGAATACTAAGGTATCACTGATCACTGTCACCCACATGGTGCTACATAATATAACTGTGTAGGAAATCCTGTATAAGATTGTTGTAAGTCACTAAAGGTTGAAGAGGGCAATAGTCTAAATATGTCCCAGTTCACCTGCATGTGGTCAAGACATGGCCAGAGTCTGTGCAAAAAGAGATGGACAGGTATGTGTATAACATCAACCTGGAATCTGGGAGTATGTTTAGAAACAGTTAATGTTAACAAACAATTCCTCCACAGGTATACCAGATAAGAGGTGTATACTGCAGGTAAAACCAGTTCATATATAAAGATGATGACAGCCATATCACTGTCCAAATTAAGGCAATAGGGTAGTGTAGTAATACTTGTAAGGTACAGATAACAGCACTGACTAGGAAAATAATGCAAGCTACAGCAATATACTAATTGTTAATTGACATCTCCCCCCACCATATCTCCAACATTACAATAAATACCTACCTCAACTGATATGTGATGACTCCATTGTTATGTTGGGACATATGCCCTATTGTTTGATAATTATTTAAATCTGTTTCTATGCATGTGCTATGTGGAAATACTCCAACATTGGTGGCATGGTGCCACCAATGTACCTGCATGCTGTTGTTATAACCACTGTGGTCCCATATATGCATGTGTTCCATTTGCTATGCAACTGTTCCATATCTGGTGTCTGGATTAATGGGAATATCTATGCATGTTGTTATACCTAACCCTGGAATGTGTTGTTATTACTAACCCACATATGTTGATACACCATAAACACCATAGCACATATGGGAATGGGGGTCTCAGCGGACCCACCTGTCCCACCTCAGCTGGCCATGGCAATGGGCACCAGCACATCTGGGGCCCAACCCAGCACCTCCTTGCCCATTGGTCCTACACCACCTTCAGGTGGAACCACCTCAGAGGATGGGGCTCACCCCCCCTGGGAGTGGGCGTGGACAGGAAGCTATCACCCTTTGTTAGGTCCGGGTTGAGGTGTGTAGAGAGCTTGATCAGCAGTTTGGAGATCTTCTACACCAGCTCAAGGGCTGCATGTCACGACTAGAGGGTAGGCCTGGCTCTCCAACTCAGCCCCCAGCACATCCACCTTTGGGGCTGAGAAGTTGCAGTGGTGACTGCCCGTGGGTAGGGATCTCAGTCCCACTCTTTCCACTAGGGGGCTCATGGGCTTCTGATTTCCCAACACCCATCCCCATCAAGGTGTTTACCCCCCACATGTGTCATATACCACCCCTGTATGCATCTTGCTTGTCTTGTCTGTTAACCTACCCAACCTACCTCCCCAAATATACCTACTATCCCTCCACAACATCCCACTCTCACCTGAAAAAGAAAAAAAGGGCAATCTGTCCCCACCCAAAAAATCTTGCCCCATACATAGCTGTCCATTTTGCACACATGTCTACTGGACACATGTAATTTCGTCTAATTGGCATCACAACATATTATTGTTGTCCTCACCCATCTCTCAGGGGTTTGAGTGTCCAAATCTGCCTCCAAATTCAGTGTATATGCACAGCTGTTGCTGTAGAAGAAATGGACAGCTATGGACCTTCCCTACACCCTCCTGCACATCCCTAGCTATTTTCCCCAATGTCTTTCACTCTTTGTGCCCCTTTTTCACCACTGTCCTATCAACCCTTTTTTCTTTTCTTTTAAAGAAATGAGCATGGGGTAAGTGGGAGTAAACACTTTTAAGTAGCAGTAAGTGGGTATAAGCTTGTTTGCACAGGGGTAAGCAATGAGTACACAGGTAAGGAATTGAGAAGCTAAATCAGTATAAAAAACTGTAATCAGAAGTTAGCATTGCTTACCTCCACGCAAACCTGTGCAAACCCGTGCAAACCCGCTTACAACTGCTTAAAAGTGCCTTAATCACTCTGTATCCAACGGCCCTTGTTCTTCCTAGCAACAAAATAAACAGCTTTTGCAATGCTCAAACCCAGGACCCTGCACACCATAGCCAAAGTGATTTTTCCACTAAGCCATGTCAGACTCACATAACCCTGATGTTTTCACAAACATATCATCCAGCCCAGTCATTCAACAGTACAGGAGATATATTTCAACATGTAGATATATGTGTGCGTGTATATATATTAATATCTAAATAGATATAACATATCTATATATGTAGATATAGATACACACACACACACACACACACACACACACACACACACACACACACACACACACATATATATATATATATATATATATATATATATATATAGATATAGATATGTAACTACACATACACACAGTGAGATATGTATAGGAAGATGCATATGTAGAAGGTGCACACAATATGGAACAGCCACTATGGCTACCACTGCCACCTTACCAGCTGGACACTGTATGAGCCACCCATACAAATGACAGTTGTTGCTTGCAACATATACCTACAGAGAAGTCAAAGGATATAACACCACACACAGGTTTGCATACATGGGAAAACTTTATTTGTGTACTATTACAGTTGTATATACCATGTCATATAGCTGTTTAGACACTGACATACATATAAACAAAGTAATGCAACTGTGAAGCAGTTATATTAATGCAGTAGTCTTGAAAGGTTTACATATGTTGCTGTCCAGGCCAAAGCCGTCAAGTAGTACAATAGTAAAGGCAGACTGGGCACAGGATACCAATCAATCAACAGTAAGTAATGCAGCTGTTTAGTCCAGCAGCCTCTATCTACACTCTGTACATGATCCCTAGGGGGTAAAGACCTCAGCTGACACAATGGGATGTATTTGTTACATAACAAGGTATAAATGCCACCATCATAATCACACTGACAAACAGAACAGTCTGTATGGCAGGAGGCAGTAGACCTGCATTTACCCAAGGTGAATTGTATGGTAATGTACATCCAGATACCTTAAGGCAGTTCACCCTTGATACCCCCACATGTTGTAACAGCCTAGGTTAGTTATGGTGCATCCCCCAAGACTCAATAACACAGGGCCATATACCACTGTTACACTGGCCTCTGGAGTGCATAAAGGCACACATGTATTGTGTAGGTGAAGCCCACACAAATATGGACCCAACCCCACAATATGTGTGAGGGACACAACAGCGATGGACTGATGACAGGAATGGCAGCATGAGCCCGATGCATAACAACCCCTGACAGCATGTCATATGTACAAAGCCTGGTATGTAGGTGGAGGACAGAGGTTGGAATGGAACACAAGCCCATATGTGTAAAACTGTTGTCATACAATAAGCAAGTCACTGGTATTACAGGATAGTCTGAAACATACCCTTAGTCAGGAATATGAAGTTAGAAACAGAAATGGATGTAGTCATGTACTGATAGCACTCAACACACACACTGCCAGTGATATATCTGACACAAGACCTGTGTGGTGGACAGACAAAACATAATAGACACACCTCTGGCCATCAAGTGGATAGGCCCACAGTTGAGAGCTATGCAGACAGAACTGCATTCCAAGTTAAACTAGTATGTACACATAAACCCTGTAACACCGGTGCTATACAATGCATACAACAACACTACTGACACCCTGTAGTTCTGGAACCTCCTACAAATATATAGCTGGCCTGAGTGTGCAGGGTCCCCTGTAAGAGGTTTTGCTACCTGCTGTATGTAACACTGCTGCCCACACACAGGCAGGATGACTATCATACAGAAAAGGTAAAGGGACCATGCCCATATGATGTAGGGATTTATAATAGTTGGTTGCCATGACAGTGGTAATTGGAAGTACTACACAGCATGCTGCATGCAGGTAGCAAGTGGAGGACACTGATTGGTGCAGAGGCCATCACTTGATCATGTGCATCACCTACAAATACCATGCTGCAATCTTTGCAACGCATCTCATTCTATTTACTGGAGAGAGAGACTGAGAGTGAGAGTTAGAGAGACAGAGAGTGCGCGTGTAAGGCACAGAAAAAAAAACATCCAGAAGAGACTGCATTCCCAGAACAGGTATGTGAAGTATATATGTATGTAATTGACCATAGTACTTGGTCCAGAATAATGGGATAGATGATATGGAATGATTTATATGTGCCTTCAGGTTTTGTTGTTGCAATGATGTGCAGCTCGACAACTGCTAAGAACAATAGAGTCCATCCCTGTGAGTAGTGGGTCATACCAGTCAACTGTGCAGAGCAGCAATGACTGATAAGATGTAAGCCATCATAGTGTGTGTTGTGTAATGGGAATTATGTATATTACGTGGTCAACAGCTGGTGGTGGAAGTAATGCCATAATAATGGATATTTGGGTTCCACAGCCCACCTCTTGCAGGATACTCAGGTTAACCTGTATTGTAGCATGCAGGAATGCCATAGGTGTGTAATAGGGTACCTCCAATCTGGTCCAACATGTACCCCCCAGTGTCAGGCTGTGGCCATATGTTGCACCTGTCTGTGTTGTAGCAAGACAGAATAGTGCAGCTGTGCAGGAAGGTGTTGTGAGATTATGGACCTGATGTTTGAATGTACCCCACATATAGGTATGCATATGTGTACACACACACACACACACACATATATATATATATATATATATATATATATATAATTATAATATATATATATATATATATATGTGTGTGTGTATGTCCACAAATATACAGATACTCATTTGTAGACATATATATGAACACATATATACATCATATATATCTACACATATATAGATATATATCTATTTGCACATGTCTACATATATACAAACACACACACACAAACATATATGTATGTAAATACATGTCTCCTATATTACAACCACAGTGCTGCATGCTATGTACGAGGAAACAGCACACATAGCAATACACACTGATATCTACATCTGTCAGTGTGTGCAACATGGATGGATATGTCACATGTGAACCCCTTGTTGCGACCACATTGCCCTTGTTTGTGAGGTATGGAATGGGAATGTGGGGAAATATTGCAGGTATAGTTGTGGAGATGGTCAGGGTTGGTAGATATATAGAACAGCCTGCAGGGGTGGTATGTGACACATGTGGTGGGTAAACACCCTGGATGGTGTGTGTGGTCTGTAATGTGGATGCCCCATGGGCCCCAATATGGACACAATGGGAACAAGCCTCCCACCCACTGCTACTCACAACAGCAGTTCACATCCCAAAGGTGCCTGGCCTGGAGGATGAGCAAGAGGAGCATATGGGCCCCGTGAATGTGTACTGGGTGCCTCAAGGTGATGTAGCACATCCCACATGTGTCTGTGGAGCCTGTTATGGAACAGACCCTGGACCTGACCTCAGGGGACAGGAACATGTCTGTGTGTTCCCCCAGGGGGAACAACATCCCCTGAGTTGGTTCCACCTGATGGTATTGCTGGACCAGCACATGAGGAGGCTCCAAGGTAAGTTACACATGTGATGTGACCTGGTAACATGGGCAGATGAGTTTGGAGAGGTGGTTCTGCTGGCTAATAGCACATATACATGCTATTGTGTCACTGTTATAGAACATATGTCAGTAGTAATGGTCTACACAATCCTGGAACATGTCCAACAGCATGCATAGATAATTCCAATAACACAGAATGTCAGATGTGTAGCAAACACATAGCAATCATACCACAGGCATATATGGAACCATAGTGACCCTGACAATGGCATGCAGCTGAGTAGTCTGTAACAGGCCAGCAATGATAGTGTCCACACAGGGAGCATGGCTACAAACACATTGCACAAAGTGTGGTACAATACAATATCTGCCCCACTGGTAGGTATGCTGTAGCCATACCTATTGAGTTGTGTGTACAGTTTGTTGTCACTGATTTGTTGAGGGGGGTGACAGTGATGCGTATTAAGAACTGTGGTAAACTTGCTGCATGACTTGCTCACACCTGTGTCCATCTTTATGTCTTTCAGGCACGATGTCCCATGGAAGGCTGCTAGCCTACACAACAGCTGAAAATGAAATTCGGCTGACTGACCTCATAAAGCACTATGCAATCTTGTTTGGCCGAGCCACCCGTGATCAGCAGGAGGGGACCGCCCTGTGGAATGACCTAGTCCACAGGGTCAATGATGTTGGAGTGCACAACTGTAATTATGAGCAGATTCGGCATCATTGTTCTGACCTGCGTCACAATGCCCATCAGCATGCTGCAGCAGTCTGGGGATCACCTTGCCACAGTGGGGGGGGGGCATGCCATCCATCCCCCTGACATGTGTGGAGGAGCTCCTAGCCAGCCTTGTGGCACCTGCCTGTCCACACAGCCAGCAACCAGTGGACACCTTTGTGGAGGTGGCTGCCACCCACACACCTGCCATGGAGCGTGCAGGGAAGGCCACAGGGCACATCATTAGACCACTGATGCATATACATCCACATTTTTACAGGTAGATCATGCATATCTGACATGTCATAGATATATTTTGTTGCTGCATAGTAGTGATAAACAGATGTGCATATGTGGTAGTATTGTGGGCATGTACTGTTGATGTATTGTAATGCTGAATCCACCCTGTAGCAATGCCACAGGTGTGGCCACTGACTTTGCATCTCTCACCTTCTTATGTAGGTCCCTCCAGGATACCACCAAGGCAGCAGCCTGTAGCTGGTGGGTATGGTTTATGTAGATGCTTGCCAATACACTGGGCATGTAATGGCAATGGTATATTCCATGCACACATCTAACACACCTACCCAGAATGCATGCTGTACATGTGCACGTATTGTTGCTGTTAAATGCAGGCATCATAGGGGTGACCATGATGGGGTATTGGAAGGGTATGTTAGACACCTGCATGATAACTAACATCCTGTCATTGCGGAATGTGTCCACAGGGAGTAACAGAATGGTGGGAGACATGGGGTACAGTAGGGACATGTTTGGAACAACACCCATATACAGTGCAACACCAGTGTATATATCTGTAGGACAATGGCAACTGCTGCAGAGGTACACTATTGCATAAGGCATTATTGTGGTCCACATTATCAACTGGGACCAGGCTGTAACATGTGGTGTTCAGTGTATGGGACACTGCAAAGTGACACACATGTGTAGGGCTTACTTGTCATGCATCTGCAAAAAGACTGAAGGATGGGCTGTCAGCATGACACACCAGTACACTGCAGCAGGGATCCTAAGGATGTTAAGAATGGCTGTATCTGCACATAGTCAGGTTCAGGACATGTGGCAGATGTAACTCTACCCCCACAGCAACAGTAACAGCAGTGTGTGAACACCAAGGGATGTGCACATGAGTAGACCTTGCAGTCATGCAGATTAGGGGGACATGTGTAGGACAGACTGAACATACACTGGCAAATGCAGCTGGCCCATGCTAGTATGCTCCTGCCAGGAGTAGTGACTGCTGTAGTACACATAACAAGAGGTGCGCCAAACTGTCATGATAAGGGTGTGCACACATATGCCCGTACTGAGTGTATGCATCGTGGTCAGCATCTGCACACCTAACACATACTGTAGACACTGCATGTGAAAGTACAGGACATATGTCACATATCGGGCTTATGTACTGTTAAGATATGCTGTGATGTGGTCCTATGGCAGATCAAGGATGGGTGCATCATATCAATAAGGGTGTGTACACCCTCCATAGCAATGGTATGCTCTGATGGTTGTCAGTGTAAGAGTACTGGATTATTCATACATGGCCCACTGATGTTGAGAGCTGTCAGACATCAGGCATTCACAAATGACATCTGTCTACATATCATCCCAGGTATGTGTTGCTGAAAAACATAGGGGCTGTGAGCATTAAAGCTGACATAATTGACACAGTAGTACACATTCAGCAATGGGTTGTACATCTGTGAGGTGTGGTGCACAGCACATGGCAGGGTGCAGAACAGATACACAGCAATACTGTGTATGTGGGTGCAGTGATATCCAGGGGAAGGGACATCACCTAGTGACACAGCACATGCATCACACACATGTATACTGTTACTAGCATGGGTTGTCTATAGCTGCACTGCATGCTGTTGTGTACTATATGTTATTCATGTTGACAGATGGGTAACAGGAGGACTGTGTGTACTATCATGGTGCAACCTCACCCTTATGTGTGTGTGTGTGTGTGTGTGTGTGTGTGTGTGTGTGTGTGTGTGTGTGTGTGTGTGTGTGTGTGTGTGTGTGTGTGTGTGTGGGTGGCCGTGTATGCACATGTGTGATTGTGGGATGTTCATACAGCAGTACTTCCCTTTGGGATCATGCAGTACATGGACATGGACTGCCACATTACACACCAGGAATACCTGTCATCTATGTAATCACAGGACAGCTGATAGTATAATAAGGTCTGTAGCATGGAACAGGCATTGAGAGGGAAGGTAGACACCAGGTATACCCTTAATATCACATTCAGCAGAGAGGTGACCTACAGCCCACATATGCAACACTACAGATGCATTGGGGAAGTACTAGTCAACACCAGGGAGTGTATCCATATATTACAGTTGTCACATGATAGGCTGCTTGAGCAGCATATCTGGCATGTACTGAGCAATACATACACATGACACACTAGTGCATGATATTATGGAGTGAACATAGTAGCCCACACATATAGGGGCCATGCTCATGATGTCCGGACATACACGGGGTGAACACTGAATGACAGCAGTGAGGCCATCTAAAACCACTACACACAGGTCAGGCAGGTAATGTAGTAACAGGTCTTGTGTTGTGATCACTTGTCTAGGTATTTAGAGGACTGATATGTTAATGAGTGGTATCAATGTGTGTATGTTACCAAGTGTGATACAGGATGGGGAACACATGGAAATATACATGGGACTGTTTGTAAAGTCATGGACAGGTAGGTATTATGGTGGTGTATGTGTGTGTGTGTGTGTGTGTGTGTGTGTGTGTGTGTGTGTGTGTGTGTGTGTGTGTGTGTGTGTTTGTGTGTATGTGTGTACTGTTAGGCAATGCTGTACAGGTTTTAACATGCGTTTATTGATTTCCCCCACAGGTGGCGAGGTGGGTCATGGTCCATCCTACATGCAATCTGATGTTGGTGCCCATACAGATACCGAAGATGATGATAGTACTGTTGAGGCACAGGTTGGGTTGTCAGGGGTCAAAACAGCGCCATCATTTGACATCCCCCTTTTAGCCACCCCAGCCCCCCCCACACAGTTTCAGAGCCTATACATACCACATCACCAGTGGCCTTAGCGGAGGAATAGCTGACATTTGGTGGCAGTGCACAGGAAAATGTGGTATCCGTGCCTACTGTGTCTGGTTGCAGCAGGCATAGCCAGATGTCTGGCAGGGCACCACATAGGCAGATGTCCCAGGGTGCTCATGGTAGGGCCACTGGACATCTTGGCCCTGGCAGAGGTGACATAGCTGGTACCAGCAGGCACATGTTTCAGGCTGTCATGGCAGTGCAGGCATGTATGGAACATTACACCACACAGGGCCTGAGGCTGCAGAGGACTGCTCTCACATCTGCCAGCAGCAACTTCTATGAACTGTCTGGTGCCATTCATGCTCATACAGAGCTCATGGATAGACAGTCTGGTGAGATGATGGCCCTCATCGACCGTGGCATGTCTGTGCTTGAACATGTGGTGGGGGTGCAGTGACGGCCTCGCGGACGTAGGCCAGCAACACAAACAGCTGGCAGTCAATGTGGATGTGCTAGGACACCAACGGGCTCCTGTAGTGGCAGTACCAGGCTCAGCAATATGGGGGGGCACTGTCCACACCACAGCAGGCCACTAGCACGTGGTCCTGGCCATTCCCAGGAGGGACCTGATACCAGCGGACATTTGCCATCATCAGGTGAGAGTAGTACATTGAGGCTGAACCTGGACGTGCCTATGGAACCCCTGGCAGGCACAGTCCACATGTCCATGGTAAGAAACAGTGAACTGCGCACCCTGCTGGGTATGGTCTGCAGCTGTCCATAAACACCTGTGTAAGGCCACCACATGGCAGATCTGTGTGCATGCATACCCACACACTATACAAACACACCTAGGGCAACCCTATACCTACACGGACCACATCACCACGCCCAATTCACCTCAGTATACCTCTCACCCACACACATGGTGTCAAATGTATGGTCCACCCTCGGCCTCTGGCAAACCAACAATACATCCTGTACATATGATGATACCTGTGCCACATCCCTGTCATCCATGCCATCAATGCAGGGACAGGCTAATATCATTCTGATGCACATGGTGACGGTACTACAGTGTACCACAGTACTGCAGTGTAACATGCTGTAAGGAGTAAAGTGTAATGCATATATGTCAGGTAGTGTAGCCGTCCAGCAATGATGCATTATAGCTGTTAGCTACACTGGTTGAGTGTGGTCTCTATAATGTTATCCATTTGTGTTGTAGGTGTACATGTGTCAGCACAGGGATAGTCTGCAGTCATATTCCAAAACAGGGTATTGCACTGTGGTGACACCATTGCTGTGACATATCTGGGGTACAGTTGAACATATGTCACAGTTATTGCCTGTGCCACATAGAGAATTGACCCACTTGGACATGTATACTCTGCAACCTGATGTAGACCCATCCACATATATGCACACTGTTACTTGGCATCACTGGGACTAGACCCCAACCTAGGTATATAGTGATACTGATGTGTGTGGCTTCCATTGCACACACCACACAGCGTTTAGTGTGAGGTATGTCCCAGGTTACATGTTACTTGCAGAACATCCCCAGACATGTACAGTATGGGGGATGTACTGGGTGTATATAGACAACGCATAGTGTGATATACCTTTATATACACATTAACAGACACATAACAGGTAGACACACATCTGAGAGACCAGGACCTATCGTTGCTAACTAACTTGACCATGTGTCCAATGTGTTACAGGTAGACCTGCACACAGCACATGCATTACTGGCCTGGAATGTGGTATCAGTTACTTGTATGGTTGATGGTGACTGTGGTAACCATAACATGGTACATGGGACATATACCAGGTGTACCTTGGTGTAATGACAGTGTAGATAGCACCCACATCCCCCAGTGGATATTGTACAACCTGACACCCATGATAACACTCTGATATACCTACCATCACATATTGGCCACGACTGTGATACAACCCATTGTACATCCCAACAGTGCTACTACAGGGATATGCATCTAATGCACATGCCACATGCATAGCAGGGTGTTGCATTATCATGCCTCACTGATGGGCAGCAACAATACTATCTGTACTACCATGTGGCTATGGGTATTGTAATAGGAGTATGTGGCCTCGGAATGCTGTACCCTACAGATAAACGGACATGCACACATACACACACTTGCCAGAACACAATGGGTATCCCATGTCTATCAACCCATTTTTACAACATTGTTGTGATGGTACTGCAAGGCTTGTGTAGCCAGTATGGAGAGGAGCTTAACAGGGTACATGTAATGTACCATACAGCAGCAGCCACAACTGGCTATGGAAATGGGTGTTGTGGTGGTTGTGAAGGCCCTCATGGAATTCCCATGTACAGGTGTGCTAACACACAGACACTGCTATGCTCAGTCATGCACACATACACGTGTCAGTACTGGGGTGCATCTCTGCAGATGGTCATAGCTGTGTACCTAGCTATTGTCCAGGGGGGATGGGTTGTGTAGGGGTTGTGTGCACAGTGATATCCTGCCACCTGCCATGTGGCAGCAGGCAAGCCATCAACAGACACTACTATGGTGACCCTCAGGATGAAAGTGACATGCATCAGGCATTCCACCAGGTGCCTCCTGCACATGGCCACTGAGGTGGTCAAGTTGACATGCATGGGACATGCATTACAACACATGGATAGTGTCTGTGATGGAGACCTGTACCCAAACATGTTCAGTTGACTGTGGTAGTGTATTGGAGGTACCCGTGGCATGTGGTGCATACAGGGTGTTATCTTCAATATGTGCCATTTCTTACACAGCTGGGCAGACATGTCAGTGTCAATTAAGCTTAGGATGCCTGTACATACTCCAGCGGGATACCTGCCATCTGCACATCTGTACAGGGACTGACAGTCATCAGCTTGGCAAGTAGCTATGCAGTAGGATGAATGTGTTGACAGATAGACATTTGACAACAATATGTATGCCATAACTACGTCAGGAGCCCTCACTATCATGTGCTGTACAGGCGGTAGTCTACAGTTACATTCCACATGTTGGATCATTACCCAGTAGGGGTTATATACTGTGAAACTGCTCACACACCAGGGATACAACAGGGAGGCCTCAGAGTCCAGCTATGCCTGCGGGTGTGCCTGTTGTCACTACTACATTTAGCACTCTACTCTTGCATGGGTAGGCACTGCCAACAGTAGTAACACCATCATACACTACATGCCAGTGTGACAGCACATACCCTGGGCTACTACCCCTGTATGTAACAAAGGCACACAGATAAGAGTGCTGTACAGGCCTCACATATGTCTGTGTCCCAGACATGACACTCATACCCCTTGCTACCATAATGACAGCACAGAGGTACATGTATTGTACATGGCATTACATACACTTATTACAGATGTCATTACCCTTCTATGTTATCTGACTGGGGGGTGTGAACCGGTTACCAGGTCTAAGCCATGCTTAGCAGGTATCAACATTGCTCCAATATAACAGCTACGTTGATTTATGCACTAGTAAGCAAAGCCTACATGGTGTAAGCACCCGCACATTTACCCGTAGCTTAGCTTCATGCAAAACCACACAAACATGCTTAAAGCTGCTCAAAATTGCCTTAACCACTCTGTATCTGACAGCCCTTGTTCTACTCAGCAACAAAATGAACAGCCCTTGCAGGACTTGAATGCAGGACCCTGTACACTAAAGACACAACACTTAACCACTATGCCATGACCACTGTGAAAACAGTTGTTTTTCCAATATATCTGTCAATACACATATTGATTAGTATTGAACAATTGCCTTTACTACCACAATTATGTTGTACTTGTTATTAATATGATTGTTACATCACAGATGTTTTAATATAAAGTACACATAGCAAATACATACAATGAGATACAGCTGGGAGAGTATACACAACCGTGAGGTTTACACATGACAGGAATATGGATATACATACATATAATAGGTTGATCTATGTCTACATGTACATACAAATGTCTGTTCATGCATATGTCTGTATACATATCTGTATAGTGCAGCATATATATGGGCATGTGTACATCTCTTCATATGTACATATATGTGTATATATATATATATATATATATATATATATATATATATATATATATATATATATATATATATATATATATATGCATATATGTATATATATATATTAATATATGTATATATATATATATATATATATATATATATATATATATATATATATATATATATGTAGATATCTATAGCTATATGTGCATACATATCTATTCTGATATACCTATTACTGTCAATATATATGTAGATATCCATAAGTATATGTGTATATGTATCCCTATCTGTATATGTATAGACATATATTGTTGTTTATATGTGTATATCTGAGTGTTTATATGTATATGTATGTACATATACATATCCATCTATGTATATCATTATGTATATGTGCATATATATATATATATATATATATATATATATATATATATAGATATATGGATAATTATATATACATATATGTCCACCATATGTCCTGAACATGGAGTGGAGCCCTACCTCAGCCCCAATAGTCCCAACCTCATAGTGCAAGGGGATGTCAGGTATGTAGTGCAGGTATATATGTAGACTATTGCTACTGTGATAAGTGTTGTCTTCACAGACATGTTGTGTGTGGGAGGTCACATCTGCCTTTAACATGTGCGCCATTGTCTACTGACAGACATCCTACAGACATCTTAGTACAGTACCACTAATAACACAGTACTGATCCTGTGGACTACAGCAGAGATATGGCCAATACATGTGGGCAGTCTGACACACTCTGGTCAGTCTAGAGATATATGCAGAACCCCTTAGTGCAAGACATGTAAACCAAGCCTGGCAATGTGGATGCTAACAGCCATGTAGATGGGTATAACATGTAAATACTGGTATACATTTTCCTGCAGAGGTTATGCATTCACACACCCCTGTCTGTCCTACCACATAATAACTGCTGGCACAGAGGTGCCATGACCACATACTACCCACTAGTTAGAGACAGACATCTGTACAGCATCCCACTGCTTTGTCTGACATATATGAATGTTAAGGTGGGCTGGCAGCAGTACATCTGGCAAGTATCTGGACATAACATCACACTGGGTAAGTACACTAAGCTGCTAGGCATGTAACAAAGCACTGTGCAGGCTACAGGCAGACTGCCACAACACTGGCCTACATGTCTGATAGGGGAATACACATGTACCTGCATACATAGCAGGCTCTACAGGCATGTCACAGCACAGAGTAACAGACACCTGTGTGAAAGTGCATAACCACAACCAATGTGAACACAGCCACAGCCACAAATGGTAGCTAGTGTAATATTACAGTATATGGACTATCTGATCAACACCATCCTCATATGTGCCACTCAGACACTAACCCTATATATACTGGCTCACACAGGTGGGTATTGTATTCACCATCTAGTCACCTGGGTAACTATTGTGTGTGGCCATTACTGTGCATTGCTTGCCATGTAGGTGTTCTTTAGTCCATGACATGGACAGTATCTGGGATTTGCACATGTCCCACATGCATGTACAGTGACATGTGGAACTGTACCTGGGGTGTCTGGCCCATGTTGTGTACACAGATTGCTATCATCAGATGTGCCAATCCTGGTCTCATGTGGCGAGAACTGCTGATGGACAGCATGTTGACCCTGCACCTACACTGATAGCATGAGACAGGTATTCCCTGGTGTCAGTGGCATCTGTCCATACAGGGCATGTGTTTAAGGCATGGTATATCCTTTGTGGGTCACATTTGATGGCACCACAGGTGTTGCAGGTGTCCAGTGGGGAACATAGTGAAGGTGCACTGTCTGCATGTATGTGCCTTTTGGACTAATGGACAGGGTGTCATGCCCTCTGTAGTCCACTGCAATCACACCATGGTTACTATCTGTGGGCAATATGCAGGGTACTACCAACATAGCAGTTGTTGCCTAGGCAAGTGTGTTTGTGTATTGGATGGGTTGCGAGTGTTCTCTGGGTAATACAAGGGTTGCTAACTTTGTTCGCCAGGCCTTGATGTCACATGTAGGGGTATGGATTTGCACCCCAGCCTCTTGGCTATTTCACATCTGTTATCCCTGTAAGGTGGACATTGCAACATATACTAGGGCCACAATATAAGAAATTTGCAAAACCTGCTACACAATGACTCCAGTTGTTACACACTCACAGCCACCTCCACACAGGACACAAATGACAAACACAGACACATGCACACACACCTGCCATGTCTGGGATTAGAACTCCTACCTAACTAGTTTATTACATTATAGCACTACACAGTTATAGGAAGCACCATAGATTACTGGAGTACTACTTCCCCAAAGGTGTATTTCACAGTGAATGACATCAGCAGGCTTGCCAAAGTAGGGCATCTGAATTTTAATGAGTGTGACTAGCCTACAAAGCATTAATCCCTACACAAACAAGGCAACACAAACACAAGCATCCACACTTGCATGTGTGGGAGTAGAACCCCTACCAGAATTCTATATCACACTACACCATTACACTGTTATAGGACACACCACGGACATTACTAGGCTAAAACTTCCCAAAGGTGTATTTCACAGTGAATGACATCAACAGCCTTGCCAAAGGAGGGCATTTGACCTGTAGTGAGTGTGACTAGCCTAAAATGCATTGCTCCCTACACAGACAGAGAAACCCAAACACAAACACACACAGTTGCCATGTCTGGGATTAGCATTCCTACCTAACTAGTGTATCACACTACAGCATTACACAGTTACATGATGCACCACAGAGATTACTAGGCTACACTGTTCCCAAAGGTGTATTTCACAGTGAATTGCTCTCTACACAGACAGAGACACCCAAATACAAACACACATGGTTGCCATGTCTGGGATTAGAATTCCTACCTAACTAGTGTATCACACTACAGCATTACACAGTTACAGGATGCACCACAGAGATTACTAGGCTACACTGTTCCCAAAGGTGTATTCCACAGTAAATTGTTCTCTACACAGACACACATACACACACACACACACACACACACACACACACACACACACACACACACACACACACACACACACAGACACACACACACATACACAATTGCCATGTCTGGCATTAGAACTCTTGCCTAACTAATTTATCACACTATAGCAGTACACAATTATAGGACATGCCACGAGATTACTGGGCTGCATCTTTTCCAAAGGTGCATTTCACAGTGAATGACATCAGCAACCTTGCCAAAGTAGGGCATTTGAATTGTAGTGAGCATGACTAGCCTAAAAAGCATTGCTCCCTGCACACACACACACACACACACACACACACACACACACACACACACACACACACACACACACACACACACACACACACACACACACTTGCCATGTCTGGGATTAGAACTCCAACCTAACTAGTTTATCACACTACAGCATTACACAGTTTTAGGACATACCACATAGATTACTGGGCTACTCCATTCCCAAAGGTGTATTTCAAAGTGGATGACCTCAGCAGGCTTGTCATATTAGGGCTATTGGGGGGCAGTGTGTGAGCTATAACCCATTCATCTAGAGGTTGACACACCACAAGCAGACATATGCAGGGTTATATTCTGCAGGTATGTGTATAGAGCTGCTAGATGACTACTGCCTTCTACAGTCATGTTGCACAGCTAGCACTTGCACTACATAGTCTGTAATGCTGATGGATACTGGTGGCTAATGTCTACAGTGAGTGACATTTACACATCATGTGGTTGTCGCCATTTGGCTGTGTTCTGGGTGTGACAGGCCTCATGATGGATGGCTCTTTGTCACAGTCACTCTTCCACATATCTATGTATGTCTACATTTGGCTTATTATAGTGTGTTGTCCTTTGATATATGTCTGTATTCCTATCCACTGTGTGTGCAAAGCATGACTGGTGCATGCTGAGGAGTGCATGCACTAACATCTGCAACTTTCAGATATGTATGGTCCACTGTTGTTTGCAGACATGTGCTTCATTTTGTGTGAGCATGCCCAGTATGACCTTTCAGTATGTTGTTGTCTGACATTGCCTTTATTCCTCTAAGTGTGTGAGCATTCCCAGTATGCTCTTCTGTATTGAATGTGTGGATCCATTTCAGGTAGTTTGTACTCCAGTGCAGACCTTTGTGTTGTACATGTACATGTAGCAAACTGTTTCTGCAGGGTATCCGTAGATCATTCAGCAATATGGGGTCAGACTGTGCAGGAGATAGTGTGTACTGTAGGTGATTGTGTCTGTGCTTTTTCTGCTACATGGTACTGCTGTTAGCAGGGATATTCAGACATGTGTACTGTTATACACTGTGATGTTTTATGTCCTCATGTACTGTCAGGTGGACATTCTTGTTCACAGTGATGTCCTGGGGGATAAGGGTGACTGGAGCTGTGTCCAGTATTGTGGGCAGATGCCTATATATTCATGGGAAGTTATGCCATTCTGGCGGGGAACTGCAGACACTTGCTGCTGTGTGTGTATATACGGTTCAGTACCTTGGTATAGTGCTGACAGAGGATCCCATACTTGCACATCCATCGACATGACAGTATGGCCTTATCTTGCTGTGGCAATACCTCACAGCTGTACAGATTTACACAGTTTACCCAGAGGCAGGGGCCATGAGTCAGGACATTACCCCTATTGTGGTGTACAGGCAGGTATGTAGCCACCCATTTATGTGTTTGCAGCCAGGGATAGTGTGTGCACATGGCTGTGTGTCAGACCATGCACATTCCATGCTGCCCATGCTCCCACCCTCCCTCTATTATTCTATCCTCTTCCATACATTATTCATACATTCTCTGATACTTTCCCTAAGGTTATCACCTCATCACAGCTGTGTTTTGGTGTTGGTCCACAGGTCATGCAGTGGGACATGGTGGACATGTTAATGTGGTTTGTCCACATGGCCTTGCATATGACTAATGTGGAATGTGTTATGTTGTTATTTCGGTGTACATGACATGACATGAGTTGGCAGTAAGCGTGAGACACAGGCCTTTGGCAGAGACCTGTAGGCCATTTGGTGTAGATGCAAGCCAGCTGTGGCAGGCCATTACATTCTATCAGTCCTACAGCCTCAGACCACCATACAATATATTGTGACAGGGTAGGTGTACTAGGTGTGCTAGGTGTTCATGCCAATACTTTCTATCAGTGTTGATCAGGTGGTGTGGATGCTGGCAGAGTGCTACCTATGGCTAAGGACACACCTGCATGGGACACCTGCACTGCATGCTGCATTCTTTTGCTATTGCCATATACAGGTGGGGTCATATTATGCCCATTCCCCACAGCAGGGATACGACCAGGAGATACCTGTGGGTGGTGTTTGGGTGAGCTGGGTGCATGTGTGCTATGGACACTACTTGCATCTGACACACAGATATGCATGGGGCATTCCAGTTATGCTGGCATGTGCGGGTACATCAGCTGTTTCTCAATACATCAGTCCTACCATTTTTGTGATATGCAAGTATTTGGGCAGACGACACCGGCATCCCCTACTACAGGCCCAGATAATGTGATGCATACCTGTATGTACAATTCCAAGGGTGTGTCTATTTCACAGTTACACATTATATACTGTGTGTCTGGGGTACTTTCCCTTGTGTACTGCTTGTATATCTAGACCAACAGCCATGTCATGTCAGTCTTTCAGATGGTGACACATATTGCCACCATACATTTACAATGGCTTACTGCTAGCATGTGTTATACTGGTGGGAATTGTCTTTGGCACTGCAGTTGTGAGGACTTGGCCCTGTCATCAGCAGTAGTGGGCAATAGCCACCAGGTCATGCCTCAACATGCATATATATTGACCATTCTCACACAATATGATACACACACCAACCTACCACACACATACATGCATATTGTGCAAATGCTAAAATCTATCCTGCTACCTTGGCCATCTCTGGGCATCTGTGCTCCACTGGTATTATACCTACACATACATGTTACTACATTTCTACATAGGATAGGGGGGGCACACCTGACTGTTACTACATTTCTACATAGGCTTGGGGGGGGGCACACCTGACTGTTACAATGTGTGTACATCGGATGGGGGCACATCAGACCAGTACTACATTTCTATATAGGATTAGGGGGGCACACCTGACTGTTACTACATGTATAAGTAGTGTTGGGGGTGGCACATCTAACTGTTACTACATGTCTACATGGGATTCGGGGGGGACCCACCTGACTGTTACTACATGTCTACATAGGATAGGGGGCATGCCTGACTGTTACTACTGTCTACATAGGATATGGGGGGGCACACCTGACTGTTTCTACATTGCTACACAGGATTGGAGGGGCACACCTGACAGTTGTACACATTTGCTATGACTATACTGGTATGCCAGGTACTCCATTTAATTATGTTTTCTAACCTATCATGCTGACTATTGGCATGTCAGTGTACTACAGGTCCTATGTTTCATTGACCTAAATATTAGTTTCTGACTTCCTACCCTTCAGAACTAACATCCCACTGCCTTACCTGATGTCGTCTGTCTGTGTAGGCCTGGGGGGGGTACCCATAGGCATCATTCAGTGGCCTTAGCACAGCATTTGTGTTTGTGTACATCTGTCCTGCTGGCTGTGACTGTTGTTGGGTATGTGAAGCTCCCTGACTAGCATGTGTGTGTCATATGGATACACATGTGGCCCAGCACATTTCCTGCAGTGGGTTTTGTTACCATGTATAGTACTAGCTACTATGGTGACACCCGTATTTGTTACAGATCTCATGCTGCCACTATAGGTGTCTACTATCTGCTGGCATCACATTCAGCCACCTGATTGCCTTGCATGCTAGCATTCATACTATAGATATAGGTAACAACACATACTACTACATTAGGCAATTGGTAGGTTGAGTGACTTACCTTGTGGGTGTGCCAGTATTGAGGGTGGTGCTGAATGGCTGCCTATGTCGGATGCACGTAGTACACTCACTACACATGGATGACCACAGGTAGTGTCATGTTTGGCATCCCTTTTACTGTATGTGTGAGTCAGAGAGAGGTGTCATTCCCTGGGTACCTACCTGTGTCAGTGTATATGCTATGCGTTTCCTCTTTGCCAAGACCAGGGCATACTGGGCACACCTCCTTCTGCCTACTGGGGCAGGCTCAGGTTGTTCCTCCTCTGAGTCACTCTGTGCCTGTGCAGGCTTTGGCAATGGTGGGGAGCTGTGTGGCCCTGCCACGTGCTGTTGATTATTCTGTAATTTTGAAGTTTAGTCTAACTTTGTTATTGTTTGAGTCTAACAGTTTAATGCCTTCTGTATAACTATTTATAACAGTTTTGATGACACTTTTAATCTAACAAACTTGCAGCTTTTGTATTTAGGTTTTATGAATACGTGTTTTTTTAGCAAATGTTTCTTTAAGAACTTGACTTACTGGAGGTGTGGTCATCACATGACATGTCTCAATTACTTATAAACTACTGTTTGAAACTGTGTATCTTTTCTGAAGAAGTTGCCACATTACAAGCAACGAAAAGCGCTTCAATAAATTGTTTTAGTTTACATTTTTTGGATTCCTGATATTTCCTGTGGTGGGTCTTGGTGCTGCTGACTTGGTTTTTGTTTTTAGCAATTACATCAAGATGTGACAGCACTAATGTAGGTGAATACATGTGTCCTCTATCAAGTAATACGCCTTACATCATTTTCAATGAATGTCCATATTTTTGCCTCATATGTTTGTAATGGAAAATCTTTAAAGTGTGAAGTTAGAAAATAATGACACACATTTCAGTTTCAGACTTTAGATCCCTCAGAACAAACATAAAAATAGTAATGCAAACCTGTTTTTCCATCAAATGTCAAAGTTTGTAATACAACAATGTTTAAAAACTCTCAACATTGTTGTGCCTTTGTCATACTTTTATTTATGGCTTGGTACAGCTTTTTTGGTCTAAGAGTTTGGCAGTGATGTACACATTACAAGAACCTGTAAGAAAGCCGTGTGATTTACAAATCAGCATCACAAAAACAGATATACTAAGCACTAAGTCAACCATGCACCGTGAGCATCAGACAAAAGCCACTGGACAGGCAGCAGAACAGCCCAGCCCAGAACACCACTATAAACTATGAAAATGCCTTTCCCTCTATTTTTTTTCCCATACTCTACACCACCAGTGTATACAAGCAAGGAACTTTTAACAAACAAAACAACAAAATGATAGGGGCTGCAATAGCTATCATACAACATGTGGAAGAGGCTGAGGGTGGTGAGGATGTGAATGCTGTCAACCAACCCACAGTGAGGAGATGGAGAAGAGTGCACAGACCCAGGGTAACCTACCAGGGGCTACATGAGCTGGAGATAGAGGAGCACTATAGGGTGGACAGGACCTCCTACAGCACATTGTTGAGCTCTGCCAGCCACACCTGACACACAGAACTAACAGAGGGGAACCCATCCCAGTGGATACCAAGGTATGTGTAGGCCTAAGAATGCTAGCTACAGGTACCTTCCAAAGGCCAACTTTAGATATGATGGGGATTTCACAGGAATCAGCATCCAGGGTACTCCACTAGTTCCTGGATGCCATGTCAGAACATGCCGGTGAGCACATATATTTCCCCAACACTCATTAGGTGTTAGCCAGCAATATGCATCTGTTCCACCAAATAGCAGAATACCCTGAGGTAGTGGGTGCTATAGACTGCATGCACATATGCATCAAAGCACCACCCGGTGAGCGGGGTAGGGTCTACATCAACCGCAAGGGCTTTCTCTCCATCAACTGCCAGGTTGCGTGCGATGCCCAAGGCATAATAATGAATGTGTGTGCTGGCTGCCCTGGAAGCTATCACGATTCTCACATCTGGCATCTGATGCAGCTGTGCCAGAGATTTGCCAGTGGGGACATCCCTTACAGTCACCTAGTGGGGGATGCTTGTTACGCGCTGGAGCCATGGCTGATGACCCCCATCAGAAATGCGCACACACCCGAACAAGAACTCCATAATGAGGCACATGTACAGACCAGAATTATAATAGAGCATGTGTTTGGGATGCTCAAGTCATGGTTCCAGTGCCTGGACACATCCAGTTGAGCCTTGCATTACTACCCAGCTACATATACCCAAACTGTCATCGTATGTGCCATGCTATACAATATGATCCTGCGGTAACAGCTGCAGCAGGAACAGCATCAGACAAAAGACTTATGTATCCCGAAATCCAAAAGATAAAATCAAGGATATGGCAGAGTTATCATCATTTGCACAGGGTGTTGTGTGTGTGTGTGTGTGTGTGTGTGTGTGTGTGTGTGTGTGTGTGTGTGTGTGTGTGTATATATATATATATATATATATATATATATATATATATATATATATATATATATATATATTTACTATCATTTGTCCAATCGCACCTTGGGCGAGCTATCGGTTGAGCAAACCAAATGTGCGAAAAAAATAAACACGACTGAAACAAATGTTGAATACAGAAGTGGAAAATGTCAAATTCAGCATATTTTTAACATTCCCCACACTTCTGCAAGTTATACTACTTTGCAACACACAGCAAAGAACGTTTTTGCAGGGGGACAAGCCCCCATGCACCCCCCACACCCCCTGCTACTTATATATACAAACTTTGAGATCTCACTATAGTGAGGGAAAGGTTATATTTCATGATTCCCCACTATAGTGTGATCTGTATTAAAATGTTGAAAGTTACAACAGTGAATGCTGTAGTGCATTTGCTGTTGTGTATTTCGACATTTTTCTTTTCGTTGTTTCGGAATGTCGAATTGGGTGTTCGGACTTATGTAATTCGAATGAGGTCTGATAGCCCTTTTGATAGCAAACCATTTATATATATATATATATATATATATATATATATATATATATATATACATATACACATACACACATATATAGGTTTACTATCATGTTTTGAAGTGGACTCTGTCGAATCAACTTTGCCTTAAATATGAAAGTCAAACGTTGAAAATGTCTAACTCCGATATTGCCGAAGTACAACTCTCACCCCTATCTTGACCCATGTTAACGCTTCTTCCTAGTTCGAATTCGGGATGTATTTTAGCTATATCAAAATTCAGCAATGTGACTTTTCATGGACAGGAGCCGATGATACGATCATTCGACTGAGTCCATTTTATATGTATATATATATATATATATATATATATATATATATATATATATATATATATATATATAGCTCCCCTTCGATAGATCGAACGTTTACAAGTTCAAACCTCATATGGCTGAGACCATATGTTTGAACTTGTAAAAGTTCAGTTGGACTGAATGGAGATCTCTGTACAGTGCAGAATAGGAAATTCCCCTTTTCCGCAATGTAGTGCGATCTCGGAGTTGGTATATTTAAGTAGGGCGGTGTGGGTGGTGAAGCCCCCCGTGTGGGGGTGCAGGGGGGTGTAGCCGCCCTGCTACAACCATTTAGTTTTGTTTTTTGTAGGTTTTTTACTTTTTTATTCAGTGTTCGAACTTTTACAAGTTCAAACATATGGTCTCGGACATATGTGGCTCAAATTTGTAAAAGTTCGATCTACTGAAGTAGACCTCTATATATATATATATATATATATATATATATATATATATATATATGGGTCTACTTCATATGATCGACAGTTCATATAATCAACAGCATTTTCAGAAAGACCAAAACACCTAAAGCTCAAAACACCGACAATTCATTTGGTCGAAACTCATAACATCGACACATGGCATTTAAACCATTATGCACTTTCCCCACTGTCGTGTGACTCTGGAGTTAGAATAAATAGATAGGGGTGTGTGTGGGGGGCATAGCTCCCCACATACATAGTAAATTTCACAGATACATGTGGATAGTTATAACAAAGATGACAATATTTATCTAAATAATGTGGGGGGGCTACTCCCCCCACACACCCCATTGTGGGGGGGCTGTACCCCCACACCCCCTATCTATTTATTCTAACTCCAGGGTCGCGCTACAGTGGGGAAAGGGCATAATGCTTTGAATGCCATGTGTCGATGTTATGAGTTTCGACCAAATGAGTTTTCGGTGTTTTGAGCTTTAGGTGTTTTGGTCTCTCTGAAAATATATATGTTCTGGGTTCAAATACCACAAGGAGCAAATATAAAAGAGTACAATCTTTTAAAAATATTAATTGGTAGCATGACACAAACCAAGCCAAAACAAAGAAAAAATAATTCGGAGGTCTGCAGAGACACCTACTGTAAGCACCTGGATCAACCAAATGTACTTTGAAACAAAATAAAGTATTCCAAAAACATTTTTTGATGACTGCTTTTGTTTTATTAGTAAAAATGTGCTTATCATAAAATATTTTTGGCATACTTTATTTTGTTTTGAAGTACATTTGGTTGATCCAGGTGCTTATAGTAGGAGTCTCTGCAGGTCTGTGGTTTGTTTTTTCTTTCCTTTAGAATTAATTTCTACACAAGTCGCATAAATGCTCTGCTGTTAACTTAGTCTCTATAACTGAACCATGCATAAGTGCATGGTTCCAGGATCCGCCACATAACACAAGCACTCAGGTCACTCCAAAGCAAGTACAAATATGACTCCGTCATTGTCAATGCTGGTGTGAATGACCTGAGACGTACCTCCCTGGACTACATGAAAAGAGACATAGAGGAGCTCTCTGATCATGTAGCCCAGGCCGGTATGACCCTGACCTTGAGTAGCATCTTTCCCTCACCAAGAATGATGCCACAGTATAAAGACAAAATGATCAATTTTAACAATTAAGTATTGGTGTCATTCAAAGGGGATCCAGTGTCTGTCAGCCTGGGATGACATGCTCGACAAGCCACGTTGCTTCGCTAGGGATGGCTTGCTCCTGTCACCCCTGGGCTTTCGAATACTGGCTAAGGCTCTTGCCGCCCCCATAGTGCCTTTTTTAGGCAAGGCTCAAAAGACAAACCCACCTCCATAGACAACACAAAGAAAAAGAAACTAAGGGTAATGCTGCTCAACACTAGAAGTCTAAACCTCAAGATGCACGCACTCGAGGCTCTCCTCAGTATGGAGAATATCGATATCTGTGCAGTAACAGAAACCTGGTTCAAGGCTCCCGAGAGCACCCCAGCACTACCAGGTTATACCTCATACCATGCTTTTCGGCCCCAAAACTCGGACCGAACCACAAAAGGAGGGGGAGTATCCATATTCATCAAAGATACCCACACCTCCAGGTTAGTGGCACTACATGAAGTATCGGAGACCATCCATGTGCAACTAACAGTGGGAAAAACTGCCTTTCAGTTTGTAGCCTGCTACAGACCACACTCCCAAACTCAGGAACCCCACTCAGCTTTCCTGAGAACACTGGAGAATATGAAGGTCTCTACAAACACCATTATATTGGGTGACTTCAACTACCCAAACATAGACTGAGAGCACAACTCAAGCCCCAACACCTTCGCCCAATGGTTCATAGAATTTATAAACTCAAATGCTATGGAACAACTGGTCACCATTCCCACAAGAGGGGAAAACATATTGGACCTGATCATCACCAACATGGGGACTCTATGTTCCATACCAGAGGTATACCCCTCATTGGTAAGATCTGACCATAAATTCATCTCACTGGGCATCCATATCCCGTCCCCACCCCCAGCCAAAGAACCACGGTGAAGAACTTCTCAAAAGCTAACTTCACACTTCTCAAAACCGAGGTGAAATCCTTCAAAGCCCACGGGCCAGTGGAAAATATGGCCCAAACCGCAGAATCCTTTACAAATGCTTTCTATGGACACCTACAGAAATGCATGGATCGTGCTATCCCAAATAAAACCAAGACTCATTCCTCCAAAGGCAGGAGACCTGTCTGGTGGACCCCAGCCATAAATAAGCTATACAACAGAAGGAGGAAGCTACTACATGATAGAGCAAAATCCCAAGAAGGGAAGGCATCTCTGATCAGTACTAGCAAGAAACTACGATCCCTCATAAAATCATCTAAGGCCAGCTTTGAAAGAAAAATTGCACAAGATGCTAAAGATAATCACAAGGCCTTCTTTAGTTATGTCAGGAACCTGGGTGGCAACTCCCAGATATGCTCTGAGTTAGTTCAAAATGACAAAAAATACACTGAACCCACAGACATTGCCAACATCCTGGCAGACAGGTTCAGTGCAAACCCCCCCCCCAAAAGTGAAAATGTCTATTCCAACAGAGTGTAGCCTCCCTGACATCACAGATGCACAGGTGAGAGCTGCCCTCTCCAAAGCAAAAAACACAGCATCAATGGGACCGGACGGTGTCCCCAGCTGCGTCTTACATGAACTCCAAGAAGAACTGAAACCTCACATGAAGTCACTGTTCAATCTTAGCCTTACTACAGGATATGTACCCAAGGAATGGCGTACAGCAACAGTGGTCCCACTCCACAAAGGTGGTGCCACAACGGACCCCGGAAACTATCGCCCTATAAGCCTGACTAGCCTGATCTGCAAAGCTATGGAGCGTATCATCATGAAACTCATAAACATAGACATTGGGAACCTCCAAACACTGGACCCTACCCAATTTGGCTTTGTTAAGGGCAGATCTTACCTCTTGAACCTGGTTGACTTCTTTGAAACAGTCACCAAGGCCATAGATGAAGGGAAGGTAGTCCACACAGCCTACCTGGACCTCGCAAAAGCCTTCGACACAATACCCCACTCGGGCATCATAAATAAGCTCACCAGCTTAAATATCAACCCCTATTTCACAAGATGGGTTGCAAACTGGCTCAGGGATAGAACCCACATGGTCAGAATTGCAGGTGCCATGTCAGACTCTAAACCAGTTACAAGTGGCGTCCCACAAGGCTCAGTCCTGGGACCTCTCTTGTTCGGTATATATTTCTCTGAGGTACAGGCTAACATGGGAGGTCTATGGCTGACCAAGTTCGCAGATGACTGCAAACTGGGTGCCCTAATTGACTCGCCGACTGACACAAGCATCCTCCAAAAGGGTCTCACAGAGATGGATAACTGGTGCCAGAGCCATGGCCTAAAGCTAAATGCCAAAAAGTGCATAGTCATCCCCTTTGGGAAAAACAAAGTGCCCACAAATTACCACATAGGTGGTAATCCATTAAGTACGGAAGAAGTAATTAGGGATATGGGGACCCAAGTAGATAGCAATTTCTCCTTTGACAATCACATTGCCAAAGTTGTTAGAAAGACCTTCTATATAGCCCACCTTATCACGAAAGGGTTCACATCTAGATCAAGAGAGGTCATTCTGCCCCTCTACTCATCACTCATCAGGCCCATAATTGAATACAATGCCCCATTTGGGATGCACCTTACCTGACACCTGCAGCAACTGGAAAGACCCCAAAAGTACCACACCAAGGGGATCAAGGGACTCAAACAGATGACCTATGCAGTTAGGCTGAAGAAACTCCAGCTCTACTCAGTTGCTTACCACCTACTCAGAGGCGATCTGCACCTGACGTATAAAGCTATGTCCATCCCAGAATTAATGGACATGCTCCACCTCAGGAAATCCAAATCCTTTAGAGCTGCACTCTCCAAGGATTTAAACCTCTGCACAGAAATAAATAAGACATGCTGGAGGGACAGATTCATATCCCAGAGGCTCCCCTCACTCTGGAACAAAATCCCAATCCATGTTAGGCAGAGTCCCTCAATGACCGTCTTCAAGAGAAATCTTGACGAGTGGATGGGAGATCATAGGTTTACCCCTGGGAACTCTTCTGTGTCCCTACTAGACAGAGCCACAGTAAACTAACCTCAAAGGGGCTTTCTTCTGTGACCTACTATACAGAGGCACAGTCAACTAATCTAAAAGGGTAGCAAAAGCCAAACACACTCTGGCTAGGCTTATAAATGCCCTAGGGCAGATAGCCTAGTATCAACCTATGAACCTATGAACCTATATGCACACTGCAAGGATTACAATGAACAATCCTTACTTATAGTTTGTATTTGTTAAGCAGTATACTTTTATTTATTTGTTTAACATTTGTTGACCAGGAAAGTCCGACTAGGACAGAGCCTATTTTCAATGGAGGCCAGAGAAGAAATGCTCCAGACACGTGTTTGGAATGTGGGAGGAAAGCCACATGAATGCAAGAAGGACATGCAGATTCCACAAAGAAAGAACCCCGATCGAGAATCGAACCTAAGAACCTCTTGCTGTGAGGTGACAGCATTAATTGCTGCACCACTGTGCCACCTCCCTGAATATAAAAGTTCACATGTGAACAACCCATAGATACAAACGGGCTGCCTCAATGTCGGAAAGAACATAAAAAAATAAAATTGAGAAAGCTGCCCAAGTGTGTGTTTGTGTGTGTGTGTGTGTGTGTGTGTGTGTGTGTGTGTGTGTGTGTGTGTGTGTGTGTGTGTGTGTGTGTATGAGGAGGTGACTGTGTGTGAGATCCAAAATGCGCGATGTGTGAGTGAATGCAGGTATGAATGAGGAAGTCACTGTGTGTATGAGAGATCGGGAGAGTGAGAGCAATGTGTGAGTAAATGAAGATATGAATGAGGAGGTAACTGTGTGTATGATAGATCGGGAAAGTGAGAGTGATGTGAGAGTGAATGCAGTTATGAATAAGGAAGTAACTGTGTGCATCTGAGATTGGGAGACTGAGAGCGATGTGTGAGTGAATGCAGGTATGAATAAGGAAGTGACTGTGTGTGTGTGTGTGTGTGTGTGTGAGATCGGGAGAGTGAGTGCGATGTGTGAGTGAATGCAGGTATGAATGAGGAAGTGACTGTGTGTGTGTGAGATCGGGAGAGTGAGAGCGATGTGTGAGTGAATGCAGGTATGAATGAGGAAATGACTGTGTGTGAGATCCGGAAAGAGCGATGTGTGAGTGAATGCAGGTATGAATGAGGAAGTAACTCTGTGTGTGCATGTGTGTGTGTGTGTGTGTGTGTGTGTGTGTGTGTGTGTGTGTGTGTGTGTGTGTGTGTGTGTGTGTGTGTGTGTGTGTGTGTGTGTGTGTGTGTGTGTGTGTGTGTGTGTGTGTGTGTGTGTGTGTGAGATTGGGAGAGTGAGAGCGATGTGTGAGTGAATGCAGGTATGAATGAGGAAGTGACTGTGTGTTTGTGTGTGTGTGTGTGTGTGTTTGTGTAATACCGCTAAAGCTCTTAGACCAAGAAATCTGGACAAAGCCATAAAAAAAGTAAGACAAATGCTCCAAAATAGGGACAATTTTAACAAATATTGCTCTTACAAACTTAGAAAGTTGAATTTTCTGAAGGGTATGAATTCTGAAGCTCAAATGTCTGTCATTATTTTCTAACTTCAGTCTTTAACATACCTATCAACCTGGCAGTCCAAGAAATCTGGCGAAAGACTGACAAATGGGGGGACAAAGTCCCAATGTATGTCATTATTTAGTGACTTCAGTCCTCAGATCATCCCAATAATTTGTCAGAAAACCATGGATTTTTATGAGGAACAGACCAAAAATATGAGCCAAAAATCTAGACATTCTGCGAAAATCTGTACAGTTGAGAGCATTTTGCTAAACAACCACAATTTTATGAAAAATGGACCAAAAATATGAGGCAAAAATCTGGACAGTCTGCAAAACTCTGTACAGTTGAGAGGTATGTTTGTGTATGTGTGTGAAAAAGTCCTCATAAATGCTGCATTTAGTAACAAGATGTCTTAAACCAGCTTTGTTGATAGGAAGTAAGGAAGCCTAGCTCATAAGATGTAAGAAAGCATAGCTACAGTATACAGTACTATATGTAAGATTTTTTTTTTGTTTGGAAGTGTTTCTAAAGTATTTTATATGCAAAGAAAAGTAAAATAAATACTAGACTGAGGCAAACATTTGACTAAGTGACATTTAATAAGAACCATATGTACGTGTTTTGACTTACATACAAATTTGACTTAAGGACAGACTAAAAAACAGATTTTGTCCTTAACCATAGGACTGCCTGTAATGCATCGTATTTCACATATGATGGTACTAATTTAATCTCTCACCCTAACCCTTGTCTCTCTTTTTTTTCTATATGCCATCAAAATGTTTCCAAGTCATCTTTCTCTGAAAAATCACAAAATGATTTCCAGCACAGGGAAGTAAGCCATCCCCAGTGGCTCAGCATGCCCCCGCTCCACTATGGCTCTGACACTGACACCCAGCACATCTGGAACCCAAGCTGGCAGTATTGTCTCCACTACCCCTGCACTATCTTTACCCTCAGGTAGCACTACACCAGCAGCTGCTGATGTGGTACCCTCCTGGGGTACTAGCAGAGGTGGGAATTTTATCACCCACCAGGAGATGCCAAGGTTGGTGGTAAGGGTCTGGCACAGCACCATTGGCACATGCCTATGCTGGATGGAGAAGCTGCTGTCCCTTATGGTACATAGGAGAAGATGTCAAGCATTCCAACAGCCAGTGTATTAAGGGGACAGTGATGACAGTCTTGCAAGTGAGGACTAGATTCTCACTGTCGACATGTCTGATGGACATGGGCACCCGTTGTCCCTTCCCTAACCCCAGTCATGGTGTCCCCCAAACTTTTGGGTCCCTCACTGTTCCTGTGTCCTGTCTTGTTTGCCCTGTTTTTTTCCATCTGCTTCCTCACCTACCCCACTTACCTGACCCAGAAATGCTTACGTCCCTTACCCAATATCCCTCTCTTACTGAAGTAAAAAAAAGAAAATGGGTACCTGTCCCACAAAAAATATCATCCCATACATAGCTCTCCACTTTGTACATGTCTTTGTGACACACTTGTTTGGCTATACAACATGATTACATTGTTGTCACCCCTCTTTGTTGAGGTGACAGCCTAAATTCAGCTAATATTCAGTATAATATTTTCATGTTACACTGTCGAATAAGTAGATATCTATAGTTCTTTCCTACCACCTTCCTGCACATTCCCATATTGCTTTCCCTTTGTTCTCCCCCCGCTTGCCCCCCCATTTCAACATTTTCCTATCCACCGTATTTTAATACCTTTAATATGGTCAAAAAATAGAATCACACACAACATACATAAGTAAAAAAGCAGCAATGGAGCCCTTCACTTTTTGTCTTCTATGTTTGCACTGAGTCTGGCATCGTACCAATGTCAAATGATGGTGAATGGCTCTTCAATGGTGCAGTTATCTCTGTGCAATGCCTCTTAAACAGGTTGCTTTAAGATAATACACAGTGCATGTAGAGTAAAGAATAATTTCATTGCACTATAAATACATATGTAAAACTATTATGTAAACCTGGATTCAAAACCTATGTCATCTGGGCTCCAAAAGGAATGTGTTAATGCATTTACACCTGCTACCACAGAGTCAGATAAGCAGCAGGTGTGTTTCTTACACTCAGTACTCAGAACACTCATAATTTTAGCAATGAGGCTAGTGTTTGCTCACCACTTAACTATGTGCATACCAGAAAAGCAGCATAAATGTGTATCACACATGCACAGACACTTTACCATCGATTGTGCAAAGCAGCTGCTTGGCAGTGCACTCTGGAAAGTCCAAATTTGCATCTATTACTTATGTTTACTGTCCATTTAGTCTTCATCCTATGAAAGTACATGTAAAAACACAAACAAAGAGAAGGCACGTTTTAAGGAAGGAACTAATATTTACACTGCAGCCATCTGTTACCTATACCAATGCACTTCAAACTTGGTCTTTCAGTGCTTGTTCACAAATATATCAAGTACGCTACAGAAATAAATAACAAATGCTCTCTTGTATATGACACACATCATTATTTATTTATTTATTATTTATTTACTGTCATTTGTTCACTAGGATAGTCCACTTGACCAGAAAAAGCCCATTTCCAGTCAAGGCCCGGCAAGAAAAGCTCCACAAAAAACATAAACATAGACTAGGATTCAACATTTACAAAGTTCCATACAAACATGCACATGAATTAGTTAAAGTAAAGGTAAAACAGGATTTGGTAATAAATGCAACTGCAACAACAAACAAACTGTCCCAAATTCTTACGACAAGAAAATAAGGATTTGGTAATAGTTACTGTGACAGCCCTCCGCTGAACCAGTAATCAAGGAGCCTCAATTCTCATCACTGGTAACAGTAGGGGAATGTTCACTGAGAGGATGACAAATACACACACAGTATTTCCAGATGCAGCTCTCTGCATCGAGTGCAATTTCCCTGAAGAGCACACAGAGATCACAGTCAGTTTGGGGCTGGTTTCTCTCTCTTCGTCCATATCCCCGATAAGACTCAGCATTGGCACAGCTTTACAGTTGAGTCCTTAGCCAGGGTTCCAAGCCAAGTCCTCCAACACTCTCACTGTCCAACCAGTGCTTTGTGACCCTGCCCAAGTAGCTGACACACACACTCTTGGAGGTTTGTTTTACACACACACACACACACACACACACACACACACACACACACACACACTCGCGCGCGTGCACACACACACACACACAGCTGGAAAAGTCTGGCACAGGCTTACTAGCTATGCCCCCTTCTGCCTAGACTATAAGATAGTTACCATTGCCACCAGAACCCCTTATCAGCTACTTTAAGGCCCTTAACAAAGGGTGTCCAATTTTACTGTGTAATATTAATATTAATACAAATGGTAGTTTGACGAAGAGCCATTCTATTAGGAGTGGTCCACACAGTGTCACCAAATAAATATGCAAGTACTCTCAAAACTTAAATATCTCTACAAAGTCCTTACAACATACACAACTGTTTTTTTCAATCTTCTTGTGTCAATAGCTGTAAGGATAGAAAAACTGTAGACATGGTCCATTTGACTAGCACATTTACACAAGTGCCTGTATACCAAATGATGTTGAAATGTCAGTGCTTGCCACTGTTATGCATTGCTTACCATTGTGAAAACAGGCTGCCTCCTAGTGCACACTCTCACCTACCATGTTTGAATGATGGTAAGTGATTCACAGTCTTTACAAACATTGCAAAACCAGAATGTATGCACTCTCAGCAAGCATTGAGACATTAAATTGGCAGGAAAACATCAAGATACAAAATGCAATTGGTGGGAAATGCTCATTCTACATTGAACTTGAGCTATGGCAGACATGTCTGGTGTTGCTGGTGAGGGAGTGCACTTCTGAGTGCAGAAGTGGGGTGTTCAGAAGTCCAAAGTCTTTATTGGACTCATTGTTAAGGAGCATGGGTCCCGGTTGCTGCAGCATGACTATTCAGGCTCAGAATACAAGTCTGAAACCTGGAATAGTATTGCCGGGGCTTTGACCAGTGCTACAGGTATCCCCATACTGGTAAGCAATGCAGATATTACTTTGATGGTCTCTGGAGGAGGAAGCAGGATACCCTCGACCATTGAATTGGGGACTTTAGTACAGAGTACAGAGGACTTTAGTTCAGTGAGTAATTGTAAGAGTTAAAAGCTGAATATAGTCAAGACTGGTATTCATAATGGCATTCTGTTCTGCTCTTTTTTTCCACAGCTGCCACTGAGTGAGCCTCGAATGTGAGGTCCCATACCACATATTTGTTAAGGATGCGAGAAACATGTGGCATGTATGCATCAGAACAGTACTGTTCTAAATAGCAATTTGAATAATAATTTTAATAGTAATTTAGCAGCATTAAATGTTAAGGATGGCTTAGTTGGTATTTCGTATAGTTGTATCAAATTGAGTATGCATATCTCAACTGTAAAATAAAGTAAGCATGCCTTAATCTGTAGTACAAAGCAACAGTTCCATATTCTCAAATAACAGCGAGTATGCATCTCTAAACTGTAAAAGGAAAATATGCATGCAGTAGTCTGTATGACAAAATAACAGTACAGTATTAGAGAGTAGTCAGCAGTTGTGAGTTCAAAAACCACACATCCCAAATATACAATACTGTTAGTTTTTTATCATTATTGCAATATAACTTCAGACCTCTATATCAGTGGCACAAATGACCTGTTGTAAATTGTAATCAATATAATTAGAACATGCATACTTGCAATATATGCACGCATGAAGGATTGGTGGCTGCAGTCTGTAGTATAGTGTGCCTCTGTTATGAACTGAGTAGTCTTAAAAGTAATGAAGAAATGTGTTAGGAGTTTGTAGTGTTATCAGTAAAGGTAACAGAACAGAGTCAAATAATTGTGGCAAAGCTTTGTACGTCACATATGAAGTTACTAATTTTCTCCCTTCTCATCCTAACCCTTACCTTATCTCTTTTTTTATTTTAATTTTTTGTTTTTTCCCACAGCACAGCAGGGTAGGACTGCCTCACAGGATCCTCCTGCCCCCACTCCACAAGCTACAGCACAACTGCCCAGCACATCTGGTGCATGACCTGGCAGCACTCCTTCTCCTGACCTTCCCCTACCTGGCCCCTCAGGTAGTCTTGTACCAGAGGATTGGCATGTGGCTCCCTCTGGGAGCAGTGGAGGAGGTGGTGACTTTATCAATCAAGAAGAATTATCAGTGATGATGCATAGGACTGTGTGCTGCACTGTGAGTGCAAGCCTTCACCAGATGGAGTGCCTGCTCCCCATCCTGGTTCAGAATACCCATAGGAGATGCAGACATCAGGTACTGCAGACAGTAGTGCAGTGAGGTGACAGTGATGACAGTCTACTGGATGAGGACTAGATTCTCACTGTCAGCCAGCTTGTCATGTGTGGGACCTCGATTTCCCTAACCATGGTGTTCACTCACCTCTTGTGCTCTTCATCATCCGTGCCTCTTGTCTTGTTTGTCTTGTCTGTCTGCAATTGCATCCTCACCTACTCAACTTATCTCACCCAGACATTCATACATCCCTTCCCCGACATTCCTCTCTCTCTCTTTCTCTCTCAAAAAAAAAATGGGTACCTATCAAACAAAAAAAAAAGTCCCAAACATGGCTCTCCATTCTGCATATGTGTTTTTATAAGACACTTGATTTGGTTCAATTGGCTATACAACATGATTGTGTTATGGTCACCCCTCTCTCTGGAGGTGACAGTCAAATGCAGCTAATATTTTGCATATATAATCATGTTTTATTGTTAAAGAAATGGATAGCTATGGTTCTTTCCTACATTCTTCCTGCACATTCCTGCCCTCCTTTCACTTTGTTTTTCCCCTGCTTACTCCCCATTTCACTACTTTTCTGTCTTCCCCATTTCTTTTCTTTAAAGAATTATTGCTCGATGGTGAGCATTGTGCACTAATACCCAGCAATGGTAAATGGCAGCAATATAAGTGGATATATTTAATGTATCATACATACTTATAAAATTACTACTTACACCCATATTCAAACCCAGTAAGATCTATTTATAACAACAATGCATTAACATGTGCTGCCACTGAGTCAGTTAGTAGATGTATTCTATACAATAAATGGTAACTGACACAGTTTAGCAAGGATTTCTCGTACTCCTCTGTGCCTGCTCCCCATATCACCAATGCTGTATCTTCCCCATTAATTTAGTATGAAACATCATTGCATGATTCCAGTATTGTTTTATAAAGCATTATTGCGAGATACCTATTTCATTTTATAAAGCATTAGTGCAAGATGGTGTGTGATGGTGTGCGTTGAGCAACATCGTTAAGCAATAGTAATACAAAAGTAGTTCAATGTATTAGTTACAGCTGTATTTTGACCAGTACCATCTAGCCCCCAAAAAGGAATTTATTACTGAATTAAGTAAATTAGTACTTTCAGCTCAAGAATCAGTTAAGTAGTAGGTGTATGCAACAGCAGTTAAGTCTGCCATTTGCTGTTTAGTGCCTAAAATACACATGCTACACAGTTGAGTCTGTAGCACCATCTGTTAATGCATTGATCCATTAATTTATGGAATCAGATGGTATGGGTTTGAATCCATGTGTATGTAACAATTTCAAATGCTTTTACATGTAAATCCAATTTCTGAAGTGTAATACTTAGTATGGAGTCTCTAAAATATGGCTAGATGGTACTGGTTTCCAATACAACTGTATATAACACTTATAACTGCTTTTTGCCATAGCAGCACATTATTGCATGGAGCGCACCATCATGCAATTATGCTTTAAAGAAAATAAATGGGAAATATAGGAAATTGGTAAAACGGGGAGCAAGCATGGGGAAGAACAAAGTAAAAGGAGGCCAGGAATGTGCAGGACAGTAGTAGGACAGAACCATAGCTATCTGTTTCTTCTACAGCAAATAATGTTCAGTTGTGTGGAATATTAGCTGAATTTGCAGTGTCAACCCCAGAGAGAGGGGTGACTACAACACAATCATGTTGTATAGCCAATTGGACTGAATCAAGTGTGTCAACATGACACATGCACAGAATGGAGAGCTATGTATGAGAAAACATATTTGGGAGGGGTCAGGTGCCCTTTTTTGTTTTAAGATAAAGAGAGAGGAATGTTGGGAAGGGACATAGGTATGTCTAAGTCAGGTAGGTTGGGAAGGTGAGGAAGCAATTACAGACAGACAGGACATACAAACAAGACACAAGGATGGTGAAGGACACAAGATGTAGGTGAACACCATGGTTGGGGTGATGGTGGGGACATTGTGAACCCATGGGCATCAAGCTGGGTGACAGTGAGAATCGAGTCATCACTCACTGGACTGTCATCACTCTCACCTCACTGTGCTGATGGCTGCTGACATCTGTGTCTCCTTGTGTTACTCAGTATAATGATGTGTGTCTCCATCCAGCATAGGCATGCCTCAACTGTGTGGCGCACAGTCCTACACACCAACCCTGGCAGTTCATTGCAGGTGATAAAATCACCACCTCTGCTACTGCTTCTGGAGGGAACCACTAGCTTATCCTGTGGAGCAGAACTACCTGAGGGGGCCAGGTAATGCAGGGGCAACAGAAGGGATGCTACAGGATGTGTCACAGATGTGCTAGGTCTTGGTGCCGTAGCCAGTGGAAGAGGCTCTCATGGGAAAGGCCTACCCTCCTGTGCTGTGAGAAAAAAACAAAAAAATTAAAAAAGTTAAAATGCAAAAGCAGCACCACCACCTTCAAATACTGAAAACTCAGTTCAACTCTTCCTGGCTATGTACCTCCTCTATAACTTAACCTCCTCCTTCTCCTTATATGATAACAAAACTCCTATGCTTTGTACTATTGCTGATTGATGATATTTTCTCCATAATTATTATTTTTTATCACTTGTTGATACTGGTACAATAATGCTGATTAATATATCTCTGTTTATACCTCTCTGATTGAATTCATCTGGCAATTAACAAAATCCCTGTTTTTATGTATATAGGTTCATAGGTTCATAGGTTCATAGGTTCATAGGTTCATACTAGGCTATCTGCCCAAGGGCATTTATAAGCCTAGCCCATAGTTATGTGGCTTTCGCCACCCCTTTAGTTTGAATAAAAACTATGCCTATCATTTTGCTGTGCCTCTGTCAAGCAGTGACACTGAAGTAATCCCTGGGGTATATCTGCGATCTCCCATCCATTGGTCAAGATTCCTCTTGAACAAGGCCAGTGAGGTGCTCTGCCTCACATGTACCGGAATTTTGTTCCACAGCACAGGGAGTCTCTGGGTGATGAATCTGTCCCTCTAGCACGTTCTATTTATAACCGTGTCAAGGTTTAAGTCTCCCGCCCTTGTGGTTCTGAGGGATCTAGATTTTTTGAGGTGAAGCATATTCATCAAATCTGGGTTTGACATGGCCTTATATGTCAGGCACAGGTCACCTCTGAGCAAGCGGTATGAGACTGAATAGAGCTGGAGTTCTTTCAGTCGGGCAGCATAAGACATATTTTTGAGACCCTTTATCCTTTTGGTGAGGAACTTTTGGGGCCTTTCAAGTTGCAGCAGGTGTCTGGTCAGATACATTCGAACGGGCATTGTACTCAATCATAGGTCTAATGAGTGATGAGTACAGGGGACGATGACCTCCCTTGATCTAGATGTGAATCCCTTCATGATCAGGTGGGCGATATAGAAGGTTTTCCTAACTACTTTAGCAACATGAGTGTCAAGCGAAGGCTACTGTCAACCTGGGTCCCCAGATCCCTGATGACTTTTTCTGTGCTCAGTGGATTGCCACCTATATGGTAGCTAGGGGTAACCTTGTTTTTCCCGAAGGGTATGACTATGCATTTTTTGGCGTTTAACTTCAGGCCATGGCTCTGGCACCAGTTATCTGTTTCTGTGAGGACCTTCTGGAGGATATCTGTGTCAGATGTGTTTTCGACTATGGCGCCCAGTTTGCAGTCATCTGCAAACTTTGTCAGCCATAACCCTCCTGTGTTTGCTTGTACTTCAGAAAAGTAGATGCCGAACAAGAGTGGATCCAGGACTGAGCCCTGTGGGACACCACTTGTGACAGGCTTTGAGTCTGACATGGCTCCAGCAACTCTGACCCTGTGGGTTCTGTCACTTAGCCAGTTTGCAACCCATCTTGTGATGTATGGGTTTACATTCAAGCTGATGAGTTTTTCGATGATACCTGAGTGGGGTATTGTGTCGAAGGCCTTTGCCAGGTCGAGGTAGGCTGTATGGACTGCCTTTCCTCATCAATGGCCTTGATGACTGTCTCGAAAAGTCAACCAAGTTTAAGAGGCAGGATCTGCCTTTGACAAAGCCAAACTGGGTTGGATCCAAAGTCTGCAAGTTCCTATGTCTTTATTTATGAGTTCCATTATGATCCTCTCCATGGCTTTGCAGATAAGGCTTGTCAAGCTAATGGGGGTAATTTCCAGGGTCTGTGGAGGCACCGCCCTTATGAAGTGGGACCACAGTCGCCGGCGCCACTCCTTGGAGTGTATCCTGAGGTGAGGCTAAGATTAAACAGCTGTCCTAACTGTGGGTTTAATTCCTCGTTGAGTTCGTGAAGCACACAGCCGGGGACACCATCCAGTCCCATGGATGCTGTGTTTTTTGCCTTAGTGAGGGCAGTTCTCACCTGGGCGTTGGAGATGTTTGGGGGGCTACAATCCTCTGGAATAGATATCTCTCCTTTTGGGGGGGAGTTTGCACTGAACCTGTCAGCCAGTATGTTGGCAATGTGTGTAGGTTCAGTAATTTTCAAATCATATATATGTTACTGTAATCATTATCTGTAACACTGTATCTACTTTTGTACCAATTAATGTTCAGTATTGTCTGTATCGATGTTCTTGTTGGAGCTTTTCACCCCCAGGTCTCCACTGAAAATGGGCTCTTTTAGGCCCAGTAGACCTTCCCAGTAAACAAATGCAATACATAAATAAATAAAATAAATAAATAACTAAAAAGAAAAAAGAAAAAAAAAGAGAGATAAGGGTTGGGGTGAGAGAAAATGGAGAACATTTGCAACTTCATATACAATGCATTGATACAATTATTTGACTGTATTCTGTTACCTTTGATTTTAAGCCTACCAGCTCCTAGCAAATACTTTTTTTACTGTTAAGACTACAACGCTCATAACAGATGCACACTACACTATAGATCTTACAAGTAGTCACTGTAAGTGATACTTACACATCTGTGGGGTGCCCCCAGTCCTGACTTCCTTGATGCAATGGTCAAGGTTATCCCTCTTCTTCATCTGAAGGTCTCTGTAGTGATTCCTACATTGTTAACCAGTGCGGGCTTTACCGGTAGGACTTGTCAAAGCCAGTGGCAGACTATTCCATGCTTCTGACTTGAAATCCAAGCCATGGTAGTCCCTCTGCAAAAAGCCTGGGCCCATGGTCATTAACTAGGAGTTCAACAAACAGTTTGGACTCCTGGATACCACAGCTTTGAGTATGGCATCTAAAAACCTATGCAGGAATGCCTGCCATGCCTACCACAGAGCAGCATCAATGTAGAATGATGTTTTTCTGCCAATTGCAGGTATTGTGCTTACTGAGAGCACACACATTTTGTTTTTGCAACATTTGAAACTGTTGCACATCACTTACCATCATGCAAACACAGTGCTCAAGAGTGCAAATTACCGGGCAGCGTTTTTGTGTGATGATCAACACTCTTAATTGAATGCATCCAGTTTGTGTGTCACTGTTTGTGTCCTGTTTATTAACTGTGTGGGCCATTCGACCAGTTTATGCACTGACACTCTCTGAACAATCCAGATGAGATTAGCCAAACATGTTTGTGCTAAGTAGTGGATTGTGCAAACAATGGCCCCCTAAAAAATAAATAAAAACTGAAAAAGAGTTGAAAAGAGGAAAATCAATCTATGACGTATACAGTAGAAAATTTTAGTATACATGGGATATGTCTAGATGGACCTGCTTTGTAATATCAAAATTTCAACACACTGAAGACCAAAACACTGAGACAAGAATCACGAAAGTTAAAATGCTGAACCACGTAAGAATTCCCAGAGCAAATAAACAGTTTCCCAACTGTAGTGTGATCCCAGAGTTATTATATATATATATATATATATATATATATATATATATAGTTAGGGGGGGTAACCCCCCCACCTAGTTAGGTTTTAGATAGTGCAGTGTGTTTTAATGTGGTGTTGAGCAAATGTTTACTTGCCCTGGAATACCTACGTGGTTCAGCATTTAACTTTCATGACTCTCATCTCAGCATTTTGGTGTTCTGCTTTTTTCAGTTTCAGTATTACAAAGTAGATCCGTCTACATAGGTCTGGATCCCAACTCTCAGTCCAATGCACCTTCAAAAAACAGGATGGATGACTTATCCATCTTTGTCACACAAACAGCTTTGCAGTAAAGAAAAGAAGTAATTCCTCACAACCAAGTGCTACTGAATGTACACTAATATTAAGGCATAAGTTATTATTTGTAAAGTTATTATATTTAATATATTTGGATGTAGCTCACTTAGTGATTACACAACCTGTTATGACTATTCCTTGCAAATATACAGCTCTGTCCTACCTTTCTGTCTTTCTTGGTCATTAATCAGTTACCTGAGCAGTACTTAGAGGCATGCAGTGTGTAACCAGTCTTTATCATTTACCTTAAACTGTGTGAGGATATTAACTGGGAATACTATGATATGCAGTTGCCATCAAAGGAATGGCAGGTTGGATGGCACAAGCAAGCATAGACTAGTCTTTTTTTGTGGATCAAAGGTGAGTTCCTGTTAAGACACATGCAAGGGTACACTGTTCATTTGAGGGGAGGGGAACAAAGCTGAGTTACTGCTATGGCACAAACAAGGATATGTTGCTGTTGTTACTCTCCTTGTTTTGCATCCTGACTGTTTGCTCTTGTGAGGGTTATGAAGTTGGAAACTGTAATGTGTCTTGTTACTTTCTAACTTCTCTCTGTTATGATTTCCCATTACAAATGTACAGTGCTAATCTGAGGGCATGCAGTGATCATCAGTACTTTAGAGAGGTATGAATGTCTGAATCTTTGATGCCTGAGACCTACTACTTGCTAAAGGACAGATACAAGTTAAATAACTCTCTGGTGTCACATTATGTAAATTTGTGTCCCATGTTTTATTTGGTTACTGTACCAAGTGATGAAATACAAGGACATGCCATAATATTATTATACATTATACAATGACCCCCCATTAATATTCCAATTCGTGCACGCTGATTGGTCAGCGTGCATGTTGTAACTCGACTTATACTAATGGAAAAAGGTCCGGTCGCCTGGACTTTTTCCATTAGTATAAGTCTATTTTAAAACACTGTCTCACTATGTTAAAGGAGTTTAACATAGTGACACAGGTTTAAAAAAAGCAACGGAGATCTCTGTTGCTTTTTTAAAGCTGTCTCGCTATGTTAAACTCCTTTAACATAGCGACACAGTGTGTAAAAAGCAACGGAGATCTTGCTTTCTCCGTTGCTTTTTTTTTAAACCTGTCTCGCTATGTTAAACCCATTTAACATAGCAAAACAGTTTGTAAAAAGCAACGGAGATCTTGCTGACTCTGATGCAAGCAGTACACACACAATACATGGGGAGGTAAAGGCTTTGGGACTGAGTTGAGGCCAGCAAAGGTTACAGAGTTCCTGAATTGTGTCTCTGTCCACCCTGTAGCACTCTACAATGTCCATATTGTGTATGTTGTGATAAATTAAATGTGGCCTGAAAACTCTTCACCATCTTGGCCTAGGCCCATTGGCAGCAGCAACATTGCTTGCAGCCTGTAGCACATACATATGGAGTTAAGTAGCAGCAGCTCCTAACATTCTGTCTGTTTAGACTTTCTGCATTTGTACTCCGCTACTTTTGAAATCCACAGGAAAAAAACGGCATGGACTCTACAAAGTTGCTTTATAAGTTGTCGATAGCTCCACCAGATTGGTTGATTTGCATGCAATTCAGCTTCTTATGTTGTAACTAGCATCTCTAAAATGCAGGCTAAGACAGATCCAAGCCTTGAATAATCTACTAAATTATAAAAGGCAAATTTGTAGCTAGACAAACTGATGGTGGGGACACTTGCTACATGTTTTCAAGACTTCACAAAAGCAAATTTGTTCCAAAGATATCTTTACAGAGGATTACTGAACTCCAGGAGGTATGCTTCCATAATACATATGCTGGAATATATTAATAAATAATGTAAAGCAAAGGCTTTTACACTTTTATCTGCATGCATTAGTTAAAAGCATACTGATGGCATGGTCATGTTTATCAAGCCATTTCAGAGGTACACATAATTGACAATACATGAAAATAGAATGCTATGTGATAAATATGTACAAATGTTTCATGGACAAGTCCTTTGAAAGCACTTTTAGCATTTCAAAGATGTTTTATTAGCAAAATAAGTCATGTTTCTGTTCTTTTGTGGATGGAGAAGCAAATAAAAGTTACTGTTATGTCATAAACTAGAATGGACTGTTCTTTTGTGGGGGAGCACAGCTGAGTTACTGCTATGGCACATACAGGGATATGTTGCGCTTGCTACTCTCCTTGTTTTGCATCCTTCCTGTTGTTAGTATTTCACATCTGTAGAGTGTTTTATGTTTTTCCAGTGAGTACTACTGACTGCCTACATTTACTGATTTATCTGGAAACACTTACTTTGTAGTTATGTGATACTTATGTGTATATTCATTCTGTTGTCTTTTAGGGCACAAAAAATGTCAGTGAGGTGTAGACCCCCCTTCAGTGAAGTGGAGAACAATATCATTGATGCTGTCCCTCAACATGGGGCATTTCTGCTGGGAAGGGGTCAGCCCAATAAGCAAGAAAGGCTACCAGTATGGCAGCAGATTCTTGCCAACATCAATTCTGTGGGTGGCCACAGCCAGACTTATGAACAGGTGTACCACAGGGCCACTGACATGATTATCTTTGCGCAGAGGTGAGCAGCTGCTGTTGCCTGAGATCAAAGAGTAACCAGGAGAGTGTCTGCTACAGAACCACCTCTTACCCCCAAAGAAGAGTTCCTGGTGAATACCCAACATGAGAGCTCACAGCAGAGTGGACCACAGCATGTCATTGATGTGGGTACCACTCCTTGTGGGCTTCAGGAGGAGCTTCCAGGTAGGCTTTGTTAAATGACCAGTTTAATACTGTTGTATAGTAAAACAATTGAAATAAAAGTTACTTCTGTGTCACACGTCTCTTTTTGGAGGGGGGATTGAAGATTGATACAGTGATAAGCTCAGTTTGGAGTTGTCAGACATGTTCTTCTTGAATGTACAGCTAATGCAGATATAGAGGAGTACATGTAATACCCCTGTATTACTGTTAAATGTGATGATGTTGCCCTTACCTCTTGCTTAACTTATTTCAGGACTTTCAGTAATCCAGCAACATATGTATTCTGCAGATGGTAAGCCAAATAAATTTATGTAAGTACTGCACATCAATTTAAAGAAATATCATAGTGTGTCATTTTAGGGCTATTGTGTGTATTATTGTACTGTCTGTAATAGTGGCGAGACTGTTAGTTGTTTAGCATATATTGCACCATAGTAGCGCAGGCATTAATGTATGCCTGTGTTTCTTCCTTTTTATCACTGGTGATCATGAGAGTGGGAGCTTGGGCCCTGTGCCACCTGATGCCAGCATCTCATCAGACACTAATGATGATGGTGCCAAAACTGAGGCACAGTCATGGGGTGCAGAGGGTGAATCAGACAGAGGTTGACATCCAGCCACCCCCTTAATTTTCCCAGGGCACAGCCAGAAGGACTATGCCTACCCAGTCCACTGAACCCAGAGATATTGGACAGGTGGAGGGTGAGGACAATGATTAGGGAAATGTGGCTACTGCGGCTTCAGTGCTTGTTAACTCTAGCCATAGCTAAAGTGTTGGCAAGGTGTCACACAGGAGGGTTGATAGGCATGGTTGGAGGGGGCCTACTGTCCCTCCTCTACCAGATGCAGGTGTCTCTTCCCGAGTCACTCAGCATATGTTTAGGGCCATCATGGATTAGACCAAAATTATTAGACCATGGATAGACCAAAATTATTTTGTGTCTCTAATTAATTGTTTTATCAAGAATTTATCTGTATGTAAGTCAAAGTCCTGTTTTTACTGTGGAGCTTTTCTCCTCGGGTCTCTGCTGAAAATGGATATGTATCCAGTTGGATTAACCCGGTAAACAAATGTAAAATAAATAAATAAATAAATAAAGGTATATTCAGAAAAGTGCTCCAGATAAATGCTCAGGGGTTTAGATGTGGCACAGGCTGACATGCATGACTGCCTCCACCATGTTGCTGATGTCTGGATCAGATGAATGACACTTTAGAATGAAGGGTGTCTGTGATGGACAGAGGGGTGGCTGTCATGAAACGAGCACTGTCTGTGATGGAACATCTGCTGGTAGGGGAATGGCATCCTCATGGGTGAAGGTCAGCCACAACATCTGCTAATAGTCAATGTGGCCATGCCTGATAATGCTTCTGTAGTGGCAATACTTCCACTGGTCCATCAGTGAGTTTGCTGTTCACACCCAGATGTGGCAGGCCATGGGTTGTAGTCCTGGGCATTCTCATGAAAAGTGCATGTCCAGCAGACATCAGTCACATTCAGGTAGCAGCACTGCATCTGACCTTGGGCATGGAGGTGCCAGTGAAACTCATAGCAGAGCTAGTTCTTGTGGTTGAGGGTAACAGCAATGAACTGCCAACTCTACTATGCACGGCTCACACTTGTCTGACATACCAAGATGTAGAGCTAGCACTGAGCTTCCCTGTGTTCATGCAGACTGTCACACACCACTTTCACATGGAGGACACCTACAGACACACACACAAAAGTTACATGGTTCAGCCTGTCTGCTTCCCTTTCATATTCACGCAAACTCACTGACCTTTTGTGCCAGCCTAGGCCTCCTGCCCTTCCACACAACACACTGTGCAAGTGATGATAACTGTGCCATATCTCTCTTTTCTCTCTTTTGGATTCAGGAATACAAAAGTTTTGTGTCTGATGCTCAGGATGCATAGCTAGTATATCTGCATTTGTGTTGTTGAACTGATAATTGTACATGTCACTTATATTTGCCTTGCTAAATTATACAGTGGGTAGCATCATCATGTCTGTACTTTCTAGTGTATTCTTTTGTACTGCAATGTGCCTCATTACTTTCTAAATTTTCTCTTTAATGTTTTCCAGTACATACATGCACATCATAAGACACACCACCACAGATCTCAGGATTCTATGTAGTCAAACTGTACATTACAGTGTAGTCATACTCATCAGAACAGTAATACAGTATAATGCTCTCTTTTGCATTAACTTCACTAGACATATGCAGCAGCTGGACAGACCACAGGGCTTTCTCATCAAGATAACACAAGGCCTACTAACCATGCCATGATGTATGTGGATAGATTAAAAGATGTGTCACTGTCATCTGTATGGTATCACATTAAATTGTACCTGTTATTCTAAGCCTTACTTTTGCTTTAAGCACTTGGGCTTCAGGCCAGTTGTTTTACATTAAGAAGGTTTGTAGTTTACACTCTTGTGGAGGAGAGGGTAGCCTCTGCCCTTCTGAGCTGGGAATTGCTGGTTGAGTGCTTATTATGTCTGCTGTTCTGAAAGTATCTTAGTTCTGGTTTAGGCACTTGTGCTCCAAACCAGTTATTTTACGAGGAAGGTTTGTGGTCTAGACTCTTGTGGCAGGAGAGTGTAGCCTACACCCTTCTAAGCTGGTAATTGCTGGTGAAGGCTTATTGTGTCTGTAAGTGTCTTTGTTCTGGTTTAAGTACTTGGGCTCCAGACCAGTTATTTTATACTAGGAAGGTTTATAGTCTGTACTCTTGTGGGATTATTCTAATGAATTGTCGTTTTACTGATTTTTTTTTTTTTTTGCTGTTGTGACTGCAATTCTCTGCACTTTGAATTTCTAGTACTGCTGCATTTTATAGCATATGCTAGATACAGACTTGCTGAATCTAGACTGTTTGATATCATTTGAGCACTAAAACCAGCTATCTTACATTAAGAAGGCCCACCCTGTACCCTTGTAGCAGGAGTGTGCAGCCAAGGACCCATCTGAGTTGGGAGTTGCTGGAATAAGGCTCAGCTTGGGCTTGGTTACTTTGTTAAATTCACTTAACTTCATTTGTATTTAAGTGTTGTGTTTCTGTGGGTTTGCATTCAGTTTACCAGAGCTTCTCAGATATTGCACTGCTGCCCTGTGAGCAACTCAGTTGTGCATTGTGAAGCACTGATGCAATTTCCTACCCCTAGCCCTCCATAGAATAACTACTTTTTGTTAGTCATACAGCAAAACCTGGTCCATGTAGCCCACTCCCCACTAGTTAGTACAGTATATACCTGCTATAATGGGCAGACAGTTTCCCACCATTTCTCCAGGTAGCCTGAGTGACATGGGCATACTGCAATCGCTTCATGTATACTGACAACCAGTTACTTCTAAATCAAAGAAATATAATGTGAAAACTGTATCTATCCTATGAATTTGGAATCAGTTCTCTTACATAACAACAAACCAGATATGGAACAAGTTGTCAGCAAACACACGTCACCTCTTGCACATAATAAGCTCACAACACATAAGCCCACATACATGGTGGTACTCACTAGAAGCCTACCTAAAGATCAGAGGCCTCCCAAGTGCAAACGTACTGTACACACTACAGACCCAACAGAATCCATTACACATAATACACACAACAGTGTCTTAGCCAATAAGCCCCTGAGGCAAAATTCCTGAAAACAAAATGTCTTGGTCGTAGGTGACTCTATACTGAAACACACAGGTGTCCCCTCACCAGGCTGGACAAGAGGAAGGTCATGGTCAGCTGCCTTTCAGGTGCTAGGATAAGTCAGATCATGCATTCACTCAAGTCTCTTAACAAGTACCATTATGACTCTGTCATAGTCCATGTTTGAGTGAATAACTTGAGACGTACCTCACTGGACTATATGAAGAGATATGACTGAGCTCTCAGATTATGTGTCCCAGGCAGGTATGTCATTAGCCCTAAGCTGCATTTTACCTTCAGCCAGGCTGATGCCTTAATATAAACAAAAAAGGATTGACTTCAACAATTGGCTTAGCTTCTGGTGTAAATCTAGGGGGATCCAGTATCTGTCATCCTGAGACGATATGGTCGATAGACTACACTGCTTTGCCAGAGATGGTCTTCATCTGTCATCTCTTGGCTTTTGCTTACTGGCAAAGGTACTTGCCTCCCCCATAGTGCCTTTTTAGGTGATATCATAACAACAAAATTCCTGACATACACAAATCCACCAGAGACAAACTCAAGGTTATGCCGCTTAATGCTAGGAGTCTAAATCAGAAACTGCACTCACTGTAGGCGCTCCTTACCTTAGAAGATGCCAATGTCTGTGCAGTCAGGGAGACATGGTTAAAGACTGCAGAGAGCTCCCTTGTCATGTAAGGCTACAATGCCTTCCACACATTCAGACCTCAAAACAAGCATGAAAGAACCAAAGGTGGAAGTGTATCCATCTTCATTAAAGACAAATACACCTCAAGACTGGTCAAACAGTACAACTCCCTAGAGCTACACCAAGTCCAACTAACTGTAGGTACAACTCCCTTCCATATCATTGTTAGCTATAGGTCACCAGCAATGAACCATGAGAAATACTCTCTCTACCTGGACCTACTTGAGTTGCTCACTATACAACCAAACACCTTAGTCATGTGTGATTTCAACTATCCTTCCATCAACTGGGAGTCACATATGAGCACAAATATGCTCACACTAAGGTTTCAGGACTTTGTTCATACAAATGCTTTGGAACAGATAGTCTGCACCTCCACAAGGGGCTTGAATGTCCTAGACTTATTACTCACCAACATAGGGGGTCTCTGCACCACCACCTGTGTGTTGGCCTCCCGGTAAGGTCTGATCATAAAACAGTCTCATTTGAAGTAACCATTATACCCGACCCACCTCTTAATAGCAAAAAGGATGAAAAATTTCTCTAAACCAAACTAGAGCTTCATAAGCGATGGCATAAATAGTTTCAACTCCCCTGCTACCACTGTCAGCAATGAGTGCTATACAGAGGTGTACACAAATGCCCTGTATACACACCTGTACAAGTGTGTAGACTCGGCTGTACCTGAACTGATCAAAACAGGGTCCTCACAAAAACAAGCCACCCTGGTGGGCATCAAGCATAAACAGGTTATACAACAAGAGGAAGAAACTAATGTCCAAGAACAAAAGGGAAATGACTCAGCAAAGGAAGGACATCCTCTACAGCTTGAACAAGCAAATTAGATATCTTGTAAAGACCTCTAAAGCCAATTATAAAGCTAAAATGTCATTCCTTGCTAAGGATAATCTCAAGGCATACTTTAGTTACATCAGAAATATAAAAGGGAAGGCCCAGCTTTGTGCCAAACTAGTAGTGGACAGTACCACCCATACTGAATACTACTTAGGGTGCAACATGACAGTGGATTCGCTTAGTAAATTTGTTATGGAAAAATATAAAGATACTTGGAAGAGTGTGCTGATAGGTAAACATAGAAGACTGTGCCACTGCATCTTAAAAGAATAAACCAATAAAAGACTTATTTGGAAAAGTATGCCCCAGGATTCAATAAACTCTTTGTAGGTTTCTTGCAGAGCCTACATGGTGTGTTTTCATGTACACAATGTTGCTCATCATGCGGCGTTGTGCCATGCATATTAATGATTTGCAGCACGTGTAAGCAAGCTTTTGTGGCTCTGGACAAAGACTAAAATAATGGAGGGACAAAGGGACAAAAATAGGGACAGATTTACCATATTGTTCTTATAAATGTAGAAAATAGGTAGAATATTAGGATTTGTGCAAGCTTGTATTTTCTGAAGGATATGAAGTATGGAACTAAAATGTATGTCATTATGTGTTGACTTCAATGTTTACAGATTTTCAAGAAAAGAACACATTTTACAAGGAACAGCCCAAAAATATGATGCAAATATCTGGACATTCTGCAAAATTCTGGACAATTGGGAAGTATGATGTGGATACCATTTCCGTGTAAGGTTGCTGGTCATGAAAGCAGATTGTAAGACTGCACAGCAATTGCTTTTTCCTTACTTGAGTTTTCCCTCATTCATAGTTGTTTGGTGAACTGCCATAGATTGTTTTTTTTTCATTTCAACTATGTCTTCAATTTTTTTTTTTTTGAGTCCAGTGTTTGCAAGATGCACTACTAAGCACAAACGTGTTTAGCTTTGTTCACCTAGTTTACACAAAGGCTAGTAGTACACAGACTGGAGGGGATGAACCACTGAGGTTGCAGATAGGACCCAGACAGCCACAAACACAAACTGGATGCATTCAACTAACACTATTGGTCATTGCGCAGACACAGTAAGCTGTATTGCTCTGCGATTAACAGGAAGCACTTTACGATGAGTACTAAGATAGGGAATGTCATGTCACTAATCTTGTGGCAGAAGGTGTTAAGTGTAGGTTTGGAGTCCAGATGCCCCGGTGTTCTAGTACAGGATGTGATAGAGACGATTTTCAGGAGGAGATCTGGGAGATCATGACCGATGTGTTCTAAACACAGATGATGAAAGTGATGGGGACCTTTTTGATGAGACAGAATGAGCTATGCAGGATTCATTCAGCTTGTAAGAACATCTGGGAGTCTGATCTACATCAGCCTGGTCCCGCTGGTCAGTATGTATTATCTGCATGCTCCAATTGTGTTATGCTGCCAATATGGTGATTGCCATGTAATTGATTGGAATGCATATGCACTCTTTTGCATGTATACTATGTATCTGTCATGCTTATGTGTTATTATATGTGACATTTACTTTGGTTTCAAAGTGTGCATGACACACATTAACACATTACACTGTCCAGACACATTCAACTGTCCATGCTTTGCGGTAGTTAACCTGTTAATAGTGCTGCAACAGGCATCCTGTAAACGTGTCTTACTGGGACAACTGGCAGACTACATATGTTGTCCATATTCCAACACTAATAATGTCATATGCCTTGGATGTCTATTTTGCCATATCAGGTATATGCAACATACAAACATGTCATTCCACATATTTTTGGATGACAGTTGTCATGATGTCTCACTGCCATGATGTGGTATTGTGTCATGGTTTGTCAATACTGATGACATGTTGGATCGTATGTCTTGTCTATGTGCAGTCCTCCTTTTCTGACTACATCAAACAGCAAGTAACATTAATCTGAATGTAGTGTTACAGATTACACATTCTTTCACCAATGTTTGTTTTAGTAGCATTTCCACGTCTATGATGCAGTAACATTGCTGTACACCTTCCATAAATAGTTGTACGCATTATGACTGTATATGTGTGTGCACATAGTCGGATACATACTGACTCAGGAATGTAGCTTTGACATGAAGCATCAGTAATATACTGCTGATGTGCTGTAATGATGCTCCCAGGAATGGCCTCTGCACTGTAATAAGCAGGGTGGTTGATATACACCTACATTTAATTATTTGACATTTGCATGACAGTATATGTGTATGTGATTGCAATTTTTAGCTTACTTTCCTATGCATGTTGATGTCACATGATTACATATTACTGTGCATGTGGGTTTTATACATATCCAGTTTTGTGGATATCAGCAGTCTATATGGTCATTTCACATACATATTCCATTTGTTTAAATGTATGTCTGTGTGTCTTCTACAGCACACTGTGTGCTTTGCACATACATTTGTATTGTGTCAACTTACTTTACTTTCCTGCTTTACCCTGATGTGTTCTCAGATTGTCCACCTCCCTCCCACCTTAATATTTCCCTTGTATTTTTGGCAGGAATGTTTGCCTTTGTTAAAACTACTGTCCATTACCATTTACTAATTTGACACATGGAACATGTGACAAATGTAAGGCCATTTTACAATATAGGACATTTGCACACAAGTTGCTGGCTTATGCTTTACAGTGCATCCTTGTTCTCATCCTACTTTTGTGTTACCCAGTCTAGTTTTTTGGTATTCATTATTCTGTACTGTTACATTTTTTAACATAATATTACATGTCATTGGTGTGTATGTGTGTAATGACCTTGATTTAATGTACATTCCATTTATGCCACTGATACACATACATACACAGGTACACCTGTGTGTTGCCTTTGACATGGCATATGTGTGTAACATAAACACATCCCTTTTCGCATTTGTTTTGGTTATGTACATCTACTTGTGTATGTAGCAGCCTTTGTTGATTTTCTGCAGTACTTTTATTTGGCACTTTGCTTAGTTGTTTGCCTTTCACATGCATGGTTCTACCATTGTTTGACCTGAATTTGTTCAGACTATTTAGATATGTATTTATTCATCCAATTTGTACTTTGATTCTTATTAGAACCCAAACAGTCAAAGCAATCTGGAACACAATTACCAAGGCTTCACAAGTGAAAGGTAGCAAAAATTTAATCTAGTTTTAACGCACCAAAACACACTACAGCATTTTCGTCCTCGTACAAACAGGACTTCATCAGAAATACACTTAAAAACACATTACATTCTTTATATAGTGAACTAATAACCAATTAACCATCTTACACCCCTAATAATTAATTAAATAATAAATATCCAGGCAACCTTAATTATCTAAGTTAAAAATACAGCTATTAAATACTGCTTCAAGCTTTATCATTAAATATTTCATTATTAAATACTTTTTATTCACCCCATTAAAACATATTAAAAACACCCTAATTCCAACTCATTTATTATAACATTAGGAATGTAATGTGTTTTTAACTGTATTTCTGGCGAAATCCTGTTTGTACGCTGTGGGACAATGGCTTAAAACTAAATATAATTTTGCTGATGGTTGCTTGGAGTTGGGTGGGATTTTTAACAATGAAAAAGTGGACAGTTATAATACTAATATTAACCTGTTACATGAGTTAATGCTTAGGTACAAAATTTTGTATATGGATAACTGCTACTTAAATTAATATATTGGGAGGGAAATTGTGCCTAAACGGGACAATGGCTTAAAACTAAATGTAATTTTGCTGATGGTTGCTTGGAGTTGGGTGGGATTTTTAACAATGAAAAAGTGGACACTAATATTAACCTGTTACATGAGTTAATGCTTAGGTACAAAATTTTGTATATGGATAACTGCTACTTAAATGAATGTATTGGTAGGGAAATTGTGCCTAAAGGGGACAATGGCTTAAAACTAAATGTAATTTTGCTGATGGTTGTTGGAGTTGGGTGGGATTTTTAACAATGAAAAAGTGGACAGTTATAATACTAATATTAACCTGTTACATGAGTTAATGCTTAGGTACAAAATTTTGTATATGGATAACTGCTACTTAAATGAATGTATTGGGAGGGAAATTGTGCCTAAAGGGGACAGTGGCTTAAAACTAAATGTAATTTTGCTGATGGTTGCTTGGAGTTGGGTGGGATTTTTAACAATGAAAATGTGGACAGTTATAATACTAATATTAACCTGTTACATGAGTTAATGCTTAGGTACAAAATTTTGTATATGGATAACTGCTACTTAAATGAATGTATTGGGAGGGAAACTGTGCCTAAAGGGCTGCGCATTTATAAGTATCCCAACAATGTGGGGGAGGGCAGTGAATTTCACAAGGAGTTGCTTACTATTTTCAACAATGCAGGATTAAATATTTTAAGAGCCATTATTAATAATAATGTAAGAGAAATGGACAAGCTGTTTAAGAAAATAGATAAGTTAAACCATGCCATAGTATCAAATCTTTTGTGTACAGTAGAGGCTGAAAAATCTAAGTATTTTAAAGTGAAGGATCAGATAGATAGGAAGTGTAAAAAATTGGAAAGGGTCATGGTTGAGTATAGGGAAGAATGTTCCTACCCCAAACCTAATACTAATTTTAGGAGGTCATTCTGGAACACTACCCAAGATGTAAGGGGTGACCAAGGTTGGGAGAGAACTGATAATACAGATTGGAACACTGAAGGTCACTATACAGACTTCCAAGGTGTAGGGAGTCAGGATGAATATGTCCTGGAAGACCCTTTAGATTCCGCCCCCCTGAGGAGGGCAGAAAGAATCAAACAACAGACACCTGTGAATTACAACTATTCAAGGGGAGGGGCAACAGAGAGGGAGGGAGGAGGTTTTAGATATGATTATGACTACACAAGACATGAGTAATGAAGGACTTATTGTGGTAAATGGGCCTAGGTATACATATAATGATTTCAGTATATTTAACTATAGTTGTTTGGACATTGAACCGGTATATTTTAGTTTGTTTTGTAAAGGTTTGAAATTTGTACCCAGCACTGTGAGTAGTATTTCCAATGTCCTTATAGACTTGAAACTATTCTTGAGAAAAAAGAAATTAGAACTTAAGTTACATAATAATGAGTTTAATGGAAATGGTATTAGGAAAAAGAGTGTCTACAATCCACCCCTCCATCCCCAGTTAAAAAAAACTTTGAGTCTCAGGTTGAATTAGAGCTTAGGCATTGTCTAGATAATCCTAAGAGGAAATATAACCTAAGCAGGAAGAAAATGAATTATTGAATTCCTTGAGGAACAATGGCAATATTAGGGTTATGAAATCCCGCTAAGGGAGGGGTATTGGTTATGATGGATAGCATAATCTACTCAGGGAAAATGCTGGACATGCTAAACAATACAAATATATATTCTAGACTGTCGCTTAATGAGATTAATGTGGCATATCAAAAAATTGATTTCATGCTTAAAGAAATGGTCAAGGATGAAACTGTCAAGCAAGAAGTATACCAATATTTAGTTGTAGATAAACCTAAAGTTCCTTCAATATTTGGTATACCCAAGGTCCATAAGGACATGGGTGACCAACCCCTCAGACCAATTGTGGCAGCTATGGGATCCAAAACCTACTCGATAGCTAAGTATTTGGATTTAAGGCTCAAAAAGGTGTGGTCGGAGAAGGTGGCCATTCTTAAGGACTCCTGGGATTTTCTTAAAAGTGTTAGTGGAGATTTGTATAGTGATGATTTAATTTTTGTTACACAACATCCAGGATTTGTTCAATGTTATACCCCACAATTTAGGACTTGAGTGGTTCAAAGAAACGCTAAGGATCAAGGGTAGTATTGACAGTGACACCACCCTAGTTCTTGTAGAGCTTATGGATATAGTGCTCAAACATAATTTTTTGTTTTTTGAAGGGGAGTTCTACAAGCAAACTAGTGGTGTAGCCATGGGGGCTAGTTGTGCCATAGATGGTGCTATTGTGTTTTTAACTGCATAGTGAAAGCACATAATTTTGTAGATATTATATATTAGTTTAGATTTCTATTACAATTTTATTATAATGTTATAATAAATGAGTTGGAATCATATGTTTTAATGGGGTAATGGGGTGAATAAAAAGTATTTAATAATGAAATATTTAATGATAAAGTTTGAAGCAGTATTTAGTAGCTGTATTTTTAACTTAGATAATTAAGGTTGCCTGGATATTTTGTTTTGTCAACATGGGAGGAAAAATACTTATTTCCTTCAGAATACTCACAGTACTGGAGTCATTACAGACGATATTTGGATGACATTTGTATTTTTTGGACGGGACCTGAATCATATTACATAAGTTTATTACATATGTGAATAATACCACAGAATTTTTGAAGTTTATCCATGTTATTTCACATGAGAAGATACAATACTTAGATGTGGTAATAGAAAAGGTGCCAGGGGCAAAAATGTTTAAATCTAAAGTGTTTAGAAAGGAGACATTCTCGAACGCATACTTAGTCTTTACTAGTGCCCACCCCTTTAGTCAAAAGAAGGGAATAGTGAAAAGGCAGTTTATCAGAAGTTGTAGAATGACTTCATGTGACGATGATTATATGGTAGAAAGTAGTAAACTAAAAAGGATGTTTTTGGATAGGAAATACCCCTTGGCGTTAGTGGAAGAAATTAAGAATGAAGTTAAGAAGGAGAGGAGAGGTAGATTTAGTCCCATTTTAGGGCTATCTGAGTTGGTAGAGGTCCATGTTAATGATGAGGTCTCTGAATCAAAATGGAATATTAACTTTGTTTTGAACTTTAGTAGTAATGCTTATCACATTAGGGATATTGTATCGAGGAACTGGGAAAGGGTTGGAAATTCCTCTGATCTAGAGCAGTTATTTAAGGACTCTTTGAAATTTACATACAGGAAGGGTAAGAACATAAAGGACATGCTAGAAAATCATAAAACGAAACAGGTCAAGCAAAGGAAAGGCACATACAAGTGTGGTTCTTGCACACAATGCCCATATGCTCTTCATGGAAACAGTGTTGAACCTAAGAGGTAGGCATGAGTGTATTGAGACTAATATGCACTGTAATTGTGATACTATGGGAGTGATATATATTGCTATTTGTAAAATATGTGGGTGTTTTTATATAGGTAAGACTAATGGAAATTTAAAAGGTGTATTTATGAACACCTTAATGACATTAAGAAACATGACCTTAATAATGCCCTTTACAAACATAGTACACAGAGTAAGGAAGCAGGTTTTGGTTTCTTTATCGCAGAAAAAGTGGAAATTGACCCCTGGTGGGGGGGGGGGGGTCTTGGGAAACAACCATTGAGTTCAGAGAATTATTTTGGCAACTAAAATTAGAAGCCAACAGAACACCAGGACTCAATAAATATGTCTCTTTGGCCCCTGTTCTCAAACTTAGGTCTACTAAACTCTAACCAGGTCCCTATTATATAAATAAATAAATTTAACATTATATAAATAAATACATTTATTATTCATTTAATTTTGTCTTTGTTTTGACAAGACATTGGGCAGTATGTAATGTGGCCATTTAACCAATAGATGGTGCTATTGTGTTTTTAACTGCATAGTGAAAGCACATAATTTTGTAGATATTATATATTAGTTTAGATTTCTATTACAATTTTATTATAATGTTATAATTAATGAGTTGGAATTGGGGTGTTTTTCATATGTTTTAATGGGGTAATGGGGTGAATAAAAAGTATTTAATAATGAAATATTTAATGATAAAGTTTGAAGCAGTATTTAATAGCTGTATTTTTAACTTAGATAATTAAGGTTGCCTGGATATGTATTATTTAATTAATTATTAGGGGTGTAAGATGGTTAATTGGTTACTAGTTCACTATATAAGGAATGTAATGTGTTTTTAACTGTATTTCTGATGAAGTACTGTTTGTATGAGGACAAAAACGCTGTTATGTGTTTTGCTGCGTTAAAACTAGATTAAATGTTTGCTGCATTTCACTCGTGAAGCCTTGGTTACTATGTTCCAGAGTGCTTTGACTGTTTTGGTTCTGGTGATTTTTGAGGCACTTTTTCCTCTTTTGCTTTGCTTTGAGATTCTTATTTATTACTGTTCAACACACATTTTCCATTGGTCATACACATCCAGATATAACTGTCACACAGTTTGTAATATTTGCTAATGTGATAGTGCATAGATTTGTTTTTTGCATTTCACCATGGTGGGTATGCATTCCCACCCTGTTTGTCAACTTTCCATTGACAGTGTTGTGCAGTGTGCTGTCTGTGTAACTTACCTGTCCTTACTGTTTTTATCCAACCTTTGTCTGTCTTGTATTGTACTATTTGTTCTATGGGTATACCTGCTATGAAGTACCTTCACCTCCTCTATGCCTCTGTTTAGCTTTCTTTCCATTTATGTAATAGTCTATTCCAACAAAAAAATTCCCCATGGGGCTCTGACTTTCCCTCAGATTTACCTATTTCAACACCCCTCTTATTTGTCCCTCTTCTTCCTCTACACCTCACATCTTCTTTTCTATCTCCCACATTTTTGGGTGTGTGCATTACTTGTGTTCCCCACATAAGTCCCGATACCATTGTTAGTGACTGCTAGGTATGGTGACGTGGCCATAATTGCCCTTTGCCTTTAATTTTTTTTTTAGGAAATATTTTTTTTAATGCTACATGTATTATGTAGATATCTGTAGTTGTCTTTTAGTTTAGTGTAATGAGTTATGTGAATCTATATATATATATATATATATATATATATATATATGTGTGTGTGTGTGTGTGTGTGTGTGTGTGTGTGTATATATGGGTCTACCTGAAAACACCGAAATTCCACAACACTGACAATGAGAACACCGACACCAGAAGATTGACAACAGAGAAGACAGAAAGTTGAGAATCCCAACACTGAGAACACCGACATGTTAAGGTAAGTGTGCAATAGGGATGGACGTTAGGGTCAGGGTGTGGGTAAGGTAAGTGGGTAATAGTGATGGACGTTAGGGTAGGGTGCGGGTCAGGTAAGTGTGCGATAGTGATGGACTTTAGGTTTGGGGCAGGTTAAGTGAGTTAGGGTTAGGGTGTGGGTAAGGTAAGTGTGCGATAGTGACAGACTTAAGGGTTAGGGGTGGATTAAGTGAGTTAGGGATAGGGTGCAGGTAAGGTAAGTGTGCGATAGTGACAGACTTAAGGGTTGGAGCAGATTAAGTGAGTTAGGGTTAGGGTGCGGGTAAGGTAAGTGTGCGATAGTGACAGACCTTAGGGTTAGGGTTTGGGTTAAGGTTAGTGCATAGATAGTTGTGTATGTAAGGTTTAGTGTAGGTTTGTAAGGTTTTTGGTGTGCTTGTGTTGTGTGTGTGTTTTTTGGGAAAGGTATTTGTTTTGTTGATTGTCGGGATTGTAGTTTGTCGGGCATGTGAAGTTTCATGTTTTTGAACTTTTGGTTTTGTCGTGTCAGTTATTTTGTTGGTGTTTTGGCATGTCAGTGTTATCAGGTAGACCCATATATATATATATATATATATATATATATATATATATATATATATATATATATATATATATATATATATATATATATATATATATATATATATATATATTACAAATAGCCTTGCAGCCTGAAAGCAAGTATTATAAGTTAGTGGATGGCATATAGAAATATCCATAGTTGTCTGAGATGTTTCTGTGTGTACTCCTGTATTTTTAATGTGTGTGGGTTTTTTTGGGTTATCACAATGGACTCAGTGACATTCTGTAATTGTCCATAACCTTATTGTCCAGATTTTGTTATATTTCTAAACAGCTATCAGGATTCTTGATTTGTGATCATCTTTCCATTTGTTTGGTAATGTACAGTTTTACTGAACAACCATTTCTTATAATTACAGATTACTTGTGCAAGTGTGCCATTGGAACTGTGGTAGTCCATTGTGCACTGCGATATTCTGAGTTTCTTGTTGTACATTAGCATATTACAATGTTATATGTAAGTTTCACACTGATACCAGTGTAATGCACTGGATTCTGCAAAGTTTATGGAATCCATCCCAAAATATCATTTAGAACATAAAGCATATTCTTAAAATACATTGATCTGGGGATTCAATAAACTCTGTGTAGGCTTAGCACAAAGCCTACATGGAGTTTACATGTCTGTAGGGTGAGCAGCAGCACTAATTACATATTCATGCTGCTTACCATATTTAAATGTAAACAAGCATGGTATCAACAGTGTTGCCAGCCAGGAAACAATGTAAAGCAACACAGACAGCAGCAGACATGTAAACCTGTTTACCTGTAGGCAAACTATGTCTACGTGTTTGTGCGATATGCCATGTTTACCAGTAGAGCTGTCACCACAATGATCTGTGCTGGGGCCTTTACTGTTCATAATCTATTTTTTGGAAGTCCAGGCTATGGTAGATGGTATTTGGCTTAACAAATTTTCTGATGCTTGCCAATTGGGTGCAGTCAGTGAGTCCACCAATGATGTTAACATATTACAGGAGGTGCTAACACAAACAAATGATTGGTGCCAAAGCCATGATCTACAACTAAATGTAAAAAAAGTGACATTATTATTGCCTTTGATATAGTGAAATTTCTCACTAATTACAGTATTGACAGCACCCCCAAGCTATTACACCTGTGTAGGCATAGAATATGAATGCCATGCAATGTTACAGTAGCAACATCACATATGTCTAACACTGTCACATTGCAGTTTATGGAGTATGATAGCATCATTGCATTATGAGGAGAACATGTGTGCATCATAGGACATTTATGTGGAATTACATCCTTGTGTAAAATTGTCTCATAAGTGATAGTTGTATTTGAAGACCTTCAATTAGCTTACTGTCAGATTAGAGCATCTATAGTTAAAGTAGATTGCAAACACAGCAGTTAATGTTACTGACACAGGATAGGTTTGCCTTGATTATTGTCAGAGTGCATGTTACACAGGGTGACATAGTTATTGTATGCTACAACAAGATGTTTGGAGGAGTGTTGGACATAGCTGTGGACTCATATATCATTCTAAAATTACCTATTTACAGAGCACAGTACATAGCACAAGTACCAGAGCACAATTCTAGCTTTAATAGTGTCAAAGAATACTTTATAGCTAATGACATCAGCAGAATCTGGTGAGAGGAAGATGGTAATAGTAGTATCCCACATGCTGATATATAATGCTGTCTTTCTAATGTTGAGTAAGTGCACACACACACACACACACACACACACACACACACACACACACACACACACACACACACACACACACACACACAGTCAAATGCAGTGAGAACAGAACCCCTATGTACACCAACTGGAAATTTCTGTCTTAACACAAGTGCCACAGCAGAAGTCTGACTTGGAAAGTGTCAGACAACACTTTATAAGTGATAACATCAGCAGTGTCTTGTGAGAGGAAGATGGTAATAGCAGTATCCCACATGCTAGTATAAAATGCTCTAATATCAAGCAAATGCACATACACACATGCACACACACACACACACACACACACACACACACACACACACACACACACACACACACACACACACACACACACACACACACACACACACACACACACACACCATTTGGCTGCAGTAAGAACAGAACCACTACCTATCTAAGAATACCAGCTAGAAACCTACAGTTTTTAGAAATTTAACTATATAATAGTGAGTGATTTTGGTAGACCTATTTGTAAGGGCCAGCACACCTGTGGACCTACCCCCGAGGCCATCCACCCCTTTCTTACTTTTCCTCCTTACCTCCTAAGTGAATTTAGTGTAATTCCCTACATAGACCACTAGAGAACATAAGGCATGAAAAGCTTTATTTTACTGCTAGCCGAACTCCACAAGCTCTGCTGAACAGTTATCCCAGCTGGTACATTACTTCTAGAAATTACCCTCCACCCCCAGAAAGGTATTAAAAGGAATTAACCTTTTAGTCATAAATATAGATAACCTAGACAGCTTAATCTACTGTCACTTACTACTCCTGCTATGGGACTCATTAATAATACCTTCTCCCCTACACACCTAGACCAAAAGGTCACACTTTGCATGTCTTAAGATAAGTAGTTACAGAAAGTGCCTCTTACCTACCCAAAGCCTTGTAGAACACAGTCTCACTGTATAACTGATTATCTCTCAGCTTCTCTCAGCTCTAGCCCACTCCATTCACCCTGCGGGCTCACTCCACTCCCCTACCTTACCCCCAATTCCCACCCACCTCCAGTGACCCTAAACTTATACTTCCTTAGCCACACCCTCTCTCCCAACCTTCCAATCCTATGCTTAAACCAATCTATATATTTTAACCACACCCCCTCCTATCTACCTTTCTCCATACCCACTGCATCCAGTACCTCCTCTTAAAATACTTACTCTTATTTACCTTTACCACTCCTTCCTCTCAAAGGACTCTACAAAACCCATACATCATTTTGTTTTATCCAAACCCAATTCCTACTGTAGCAGTATAGGTAACCCTAACAATATGTATACAACAACAAAACCCTTACTAACCAAGTTAATACTCTTAACTACTCTCTTACCTGTCCTCACCACTGTTTATCTCCTCACCGCCATTGAAAAATTGAATTATTACCACTTTAACTACTCCCCTAAACAAACATCTATTCAAAATTATACCCTTACCCATTTTCTAACAAATACCACATCCACACCTTGCTACCTGCTAGCCAAGTACCATCGACTCACACATATCAAATTCAATAACACCACTATAAGGAAGCTGAAATATCTAACCAGCTTCATTAACTACCCAGTTTCTGGCCTAAAAACACCCACCTTAAAAGACAGTGACATCCACCCTAACCCAGGCCCAACTAATGTCTCCACTTTATCAGCTCCTTCTACCACTCCCTCCATCCTAACAACTCAAGCCAGTCTCTCTAATTCCTTACTTATAGGTCACCTCAATATCCACAGTATTAATAACAATATTGCCCATCTCCATGCCCTCCTTGATATACATTCCTTTGATATATTCTGTCTCACAGAAACATGGTTAAAACCTGGAACTAAAGGCAATGAAATAATCTCCCCAGGTTATAATATATTGAGACTCGACTGCATAAAATGCAGGAGAGTGGGAGCAGCACTATTGTTTAAATCCATGCTACAGATCTCATAGGTTCATAGGTTAGTACTAGGCTAACTGCCCTTGTGAGCCATTGTAAGCCTAGCCGATTATCCCTTGTGAGACTCAAACCCTGCACCTTGTGTTTGTAAGGCAAACACCTTAACCATTAGACCACCCTCCCAACCCTCCTTGATACCTTATAACCCATCTCAAGATAGTAAGGCCAAAGTCCTTATCTCCCAACTTCAACTTAACCCCAGCAAAGCCCTATATATCATCTGCATCTATGTACCTTCTGGTAATAATAGTGCTACAATAGAGGACATTCTAAGCTGGGTATCTACTACTTACCCACAATAAACCATTATACTAGGAGACTTTAATACTGACTGGAAATGTGTAAACACAGATAACCCTTCAATACTTATTAATCTTTATGGCATAAGTCAAACAATTACCACCACCACTAGACTTAACAAACCTAACAACAAAGAGAGTATCTTAGATTGGATACTTATTAATAAACAACAACAAATTTACAAGGTAGGAACTCTACCAGATGACTTAAGTGATCATATGTTAACTTACATTATAAGACAAAAAAATGACATCCCTAACACCCCCTCTTATAGGATTTCATGAACCAACAAACACTTTAACCCTGTAGTTTTCCAAAATGAACTTAATGCCTGTAACTGGAACCCACTAAAAACTCTCCCTCTTGAGGAGGCTGTTAAATATTTTAACTCTAAATTCTTAATTATCCTTGATAAGCATGCACCTAAATGGTCCATCAGAATGAAGTCCAAACCAGCCCCCTGGCTCTAAAAAGATACTAGACAACAGATATTGCTTAGGAATAAATCTTGGGCCAAGTGGAGAGCATCCAAAAATATCTCTGAGCAACAAACATTTAGACAGTTGAGAAATATTACAACAAAAGCAATACTCACTGATAAAAACAACTACTATTGTAAACTATAGCAATCTCACCATAACAATCCACAAAAGTTCTGGTCTTGCTTAAATAGACTCTTACACCCAGGGCAATCTAGCACACCGCCCCCTCTAGGGGCTGATAACAATACCTCCCATCAAAGTGCCTCTGCCTTCAATACCTTCTTCACAGACACCATACAATCTCTAGCCTGTCAACTTTCTACAAACAACTCTAATCTCCCTACCTCTTTACCTGATAGTCTCCCAACATTCCAAATACAACCCATTGCTACCTCGTACATCCAAAAACGTATCCAAAAACTTAAGCTGTGTACCCCCTCTGCTGACCAAGTACCTCCTGAATACCTGCAAAAAGCAGCTAAAGCAGTTGCTTATCCTGTATCCATCCTTATAAACAGAACCATAAAAGAAGGAACCATTCCTGATATCTGGAAAATCTCCCACATTATCCCCTTATGCAAAGGCGGTAACTCCAATGATTATTCCAACTACAGGCCTATAGTTCTTTTATCACCCTTAGCAAAAGTTATGGGAAAATGCATTCACCATCAACTAATAAACCACTTAACTCAACATAATATACTAGCTAACTGTCAGCATGGCTTCAGGCCATTCCATAGTACCAAAACAGCTCTCCTATCTTTCACCAATTCCATCAATAAAAACCGTAATAATAACATCCTCTCATCAGCACTCTTTATTGATCTGTCAAAAGCTTCTGACATGGTCAACCACCCCCTACTCATAAAAACTCTTGAATCCCTTTCACTAGACACCAAGGTTGTTCTCTGGTTCAAGTCCTACCTTACCAATGTGCAACAAGCAGTCCTCTGGGAGAATAATCTATCTGCCCTCCTGCCATTCTACCTCAGAGTCCCATAGGGCTCCATTCAAGGTCCACTTCTATTTTCTTTATTCATCAATGACCTTCACTTAGTGATCACTCAAGCTACATGCATACAATATACAGATGATTCCACGCTCATATGTTCTGCCAACTCCATATCCGAACTACAATCTCTAACCCAGACAGTTTTTAACGCAGTCGAGGCTTGGTTCTTGAAATGCTGCCTCCTTTTGAATGCTAAAAAAAACAAACTCTTACTCTTCACACGTAACAGTAAGCCCCCCCCCAATAAATTTCTCTATCAAATCAAATAATGGCAACCTTATAACCCCCAGCTCTACCACCAAACTGCTAGGAATCATAATTGACAATAACCTTACCTTTGATAACCATATAAATAACACTATTAAAACCGTAAATAGAAAATTGGGCTCCTTATATAGAATAAAACCCTTATTAACACCAACAGCCAGAACTACAATTGCCCACTCCCATCTAATCTCAACTCTACTCTATGCTTCCCCCATTTATACTAACCTAAAGAAAATAATCTCGCTAAACTAGCCAACTCCTATAATAATATTGCCAGATTTGCCAATGGGAATCTATTTAGAACTCACCACTGTCTGAACCTACAGCAGCTAGACTGGCTCAAACTAAAAAACATATTGATACTTTCCCAACTTACCATTGTCCATAGGATATTCTACCAACCTAACAATACACCAATACTTTCTAACCTTATTACCCCCTATACAAACCTCAATTCCTTACAGTGTTTCACCAAACTACTGGCTACCATAAGCAAGTCCAATAACTTGGCAGGTGACTCCTTAATTTCTAATACCGCTGGAAAATATTGGAACTTGTTACCATTAGATCTAACCTTACTTCTCTCCTTTCCACTCTTTAAACAAAGGCTCAAGAAACATCTTAAAACACAATGGTTATGTCCTTGCTGTTACCCTGACTAATCTTCTGCTTTATCTATTACCTTATCTCTTTACTGCCTCCCTTCGCCAATTTAATACTGTTTACCCATTGGGAAGGAATAACTGTCTTAAATTATTGCTACAACTAGGAGATGAGATGAATGAAATTGTGTATGTAAACTACCTCACATATCTTTATGGAAGTGTGTCTTATCCTTTTAGATATTAGTTCATAAATAGTATTATCTCTTTAGCTAATGCTCTCTGATTATTTTAACATAATTTCATTTATATTTGTGTATGAAAATCTTTTTATGTTGTGTTGCTCAAATAGTATAAATTATTTTTATTTAGCGGATGTTCTCTGATTATCTTGAACATAATTTTCTTTTATATTTCTGCATGTTAATCTTTTTTATGTTACTGTTGGAGCTTTTCTCATCTGGGCCTCTGCTGAAAATGGAAATATATCCAGTTGGACTAGCCCGGTTAACAAATGTAAAATAAATAAAATAAAATAAATAGAAACCTCCCTATTTAATGCAAGCACCACAGCATGCGACTAACTTAGAGAGTGTCAGACAACACTTTATAAGTAGTGACATCAGCGGTGTCGGGTGAGAGGAAGATTAGGCCCATCAGCCTAGCTAGCCTGATCTGCAAGACCATGGAATGCATTATCATGGATTTTATAAACAAGGACATTGGCAACCTCCAAACATTTGATCCCACACAGTTTGGTTTTGTCAAAGGGAGATCATGCCTGTTAAAATATTTCACCTTCTTCAAAACAGTCAACAAAGCCATGGATGAGTGGAAGACATTGCAGACTGCCTAACTTAATAAATCCAAAAACAGGTTCGAAAAAACAGCAACACAGTCCATATCATTGGTTTTTCGAATCTATTTTTTGGATTTATTTAGTTTCTTGCCTTGTTTGTGTTCCCACACTGCCTACCTTGACATAGCCAAAGCCTCCAACACTATTCCCCACTCGGGCATAATAGATACACTGTCCTAGCTAGGCATCAACCTGTATGTTACCAGATGGATAGCTAACTGACTCACTGATAGAACCCACTTAGTCAAAATAGGGGAAGCCACCTCTAGTAGTAGACCTGTAACAAGCATTGTTGATCTGTCTTGGGGCCGCTACTTTTCTGAGGTGCAAGCCAAAACCAGTGGTCTGTGGGTAACCAAGTTTGCAGATGACTGCAAGCTGGGGACTGTCATAAATTCCCCTAGTGATATGAACATCCTCCAAGAGGGCCTTACCCAAACTAATAATTGGTGGCAGAAGCATGGCCTCAAACTGAATGCCAAGAAATGCATCATTATCCCCTTTGGGAAAATTGGAGTCCCCACTAATTATCAGATTAATAACAATGTACTAAGCATACAATCAGTTGTGAGAGACTTGGGCACCCAGGTTGATAGCAACCTGACTTTTGACCACCACATTGCCTCCTTTGTATGGAAGGCTTTCTACATGGCCCACCTCATAAGTAAATGTATTTCATCCAGGAACAAGGAGGTCATAACATCCATGTACTCCTCCCTTATCAGATCCATTATCGAGTACAATGCCCCCTTTGGCATGTACCTTGCCAAGCACATGCAACAGTTGGAGAGACCACAGAGGCTCCTGACCAGGAAAAAACAGGGTCTCAAACACCTATCCTATACAGATAGACTAAAACCCCTGTCCCTCTACTCAGTCTCATACAGACTGGTCAGAAGTGACCTGTGTCTGGCTTACAAGGCCATCTCCAACTCAGCCTTGATGGAGTTGCTGCATATCTGTAAGTCAAACTCCACTTGTGCAACCCACATGCAAGGCCTCAACCTGGTCTGTGATGTTAATAGAACTTGGTGGGACAGATTTGTGTCCCAATGACTCCCTCATCTGTGGAATAGACTCCCTCTCCATGTCAAGCAGAGTACTCACTAGCTCTCTTTAAGAGGAACCTGGATGACTGTCTGGGAAACAGAAAATATACCCCTGGGATCCCACCTGTGTTCCTGCTGGGCAGGGAAAACAGGTGCTGATTTTGTGGGAACATAAGTGAAATTCTTGGCTAAGCTTATAAGGGCCTCTGGGCCAGTAGCCTAGTATCATCCTATAAACCTATGAACCTATAAGATGGTAAGAGCAGTGCCCCACATGTTGATGCCAAATGTTCTCTCTAATGTTGAGCAAATGCACACACAGACACACACACACACACACACACACACACACACACACACACACACACACACACACACACACACACACACACACACACACCAGTTGACTGCAGTGAGATTAGACCCCCTACCTAAGTACACAGACTACAGAACTCAGTATTGAATGCAAGTAGTGGATGTGTATGCATGTCCAACTGTCAAAATATTGATAGTCAATGGCATTGTAGTGATGACTGCATGATACACAGTTATGCTTTTCTGACTAAACAGACACCCACCCACCAGTTGACTGCAATGAGATTAGAACTCCTACATAACTAAGTACACAGATTAGAAAACTCAGTACTTAATGCAAGCACCAGAGCACAGGTCTAATTTTTAGAAGGCTGCAGGACAATTTATAGCGGATGACATCATCAGTGGACATTTGAGAGAAGATGTTAGGAGGACTATCTGAAAAGGATAGCTAGCCATGTACAACTGTCAAGATATTAAAGTTGTGCATGTTATCAGATTGATGAGTGTGCAAAGTATAGTATTTGCTGTTGTGTTCCTAATGTACAGGTATACTTTAAGAGACACTTTACAAACTATATGTCCCCCCTACCTTTATCACTTAATCAACTAACCCTGGCCATCAAAATAATTCCCCATCCCAGCAACTAACCTGCCATCTCCCATTTAGTTCAACCTAGTAATAATCTTAGATCTCTCAGATCTTCCAAAAAATGTTTACTAAAGATATTCAACTCCCACAATTGTCACAGTGACTCCCTCTATTCACACATAATTGCCAGACTCTGGAACACCCTTCCAGAGACCATAGCAAAAAACCCTATTCACAATCAGTTCAAATCTCTCCTAAAGGAACACCTAACCAGTCATTGGCTGTGCTACTGCCACTCTCCTGGTTAATTATTTACCCACTTCTATTACTTTCCTAATCTGAAATTCTATCCTTCTTATCTTCATTTTGTTTAGTACATAAAAATACCCAGTACTTGCATTGTACTATTTCCTGTATTGTTATATTTGCTTGTTATTGTACTATGATTTTATTGTACTATTACTTGTACTGTATTATTGCTTGTTTTGTTGTGTTATACTAATGTGGAGCTTTTCTCCCCAGGTCTCCACTGAAAATGGGCTCCTAGCCCAGTCGGACATACCCAGTTGATAAATTTAATAAATAAATAAATAAAATATGCAAACAGCTGTCCATACTACAAGTACTGGAAAATCTGAATGTGTACTGTCATTATAAAGATGTGCATGGTATATAAGAAAGCATTTGTTATTTATTAATGTAGTGTAGTTGATATATTTGTGAACAAGTACTGACAGACCATGTTTGAAGAGGATGGGTGGAGGTAACAGGTGTTCTACCTTATAAAGTGCCTTCCCTTTGTGTTTTTACATGTACTTTCATAGATGATGACTGAATGGACAGTAAACATAAGTGATACATGCTATTGTGCACTTTCAATAGCGCACTTCTGAACAGCTATTTTGTGTGATCGATGGCAAAGTGTTTGTCATGCAAGATACACATTTACACTGCTTTTCCTGTTTGTGCATAGTTAAGTGGTAAGCAAAAGTGAGTCTCATTGCTAAAATTATGAGAGTTCTGAGTACTGAGTGTGTAAAACACACCTGCTACTTAGCTGACTCTGTGGCAGCAGATATAAATGCATTGAGACAGTATTTTGGAGCCCAGATGATATAGGGTGTGAATCCAGGTGTATGTAATAGTTTTATATATGTATTTATAGTACAATTAATTCATTATTTACTGTACATGCACTGTGTATTACCTTAGTGCGGCCTGTTTAAGTGGCATTGGGTGGAGGTAACTGCACCATTGAAAAGCCGTTCGCCATCACTTGGCATTGATGCATGATGCCAAACTCTGCACAAAAATAAATGACAAAAAATGTAGGGCTCCATTGTTGATTTTGCTTTACTTATGTTTGTTGTGCGTGATTCTACTTTTTGACCAGATTAAAGGTGTTAAAATTAGGTAGATAGGAAAGTGGTGAAATGGGGAGGCAAGCAAGGGGGAAGAACAAAGAAAAAGCAATATAGAATTGTGTGGTAGGGAGGTAGGAAAGAACCATAGTTATCCACTTCTTCAACAGTGTAACATGAAAATATCATACAGAATATTAGCTGAATTTGGACTGCCACCTCAACAAAGAGGGGTGACAACAATGAAATCATGTATAGTCAATAAGACTGAATTTAGTGTGTCAAGAAGACATGTGTATGAAGTGGAGAGCTATGTATGGAACAATATTTTTTTGTGGGACAGTTGCCCTTTTATTTTTTACTTCAGTAAAAGAATTATGTTGGGTAAGGGATGTAGGCATTTTTGTGTCAGGTAAGTAAGGTAGGTGATGAAGCAGATGCAAACAGGATAAACAAGACAAGACACAGGGATGGTGAGGGACCAAAAGGTTGGTGATACTGTGATTGTGGTTAGGGAGATGAGAGCAGATGTCTATGCCCATCAAACATGGGATCAGTGCGAATCTAGTCCTCACCTGCAGGACTGTCACCACATTCCCCATTCTCCAGTGACTGTTGGAGTGCATAAAGTCTTCTCCTATGGACCACAAGGGATAGCAGCCTCTCCATCTGGCATTGGTGTGCACTGATGGTGCTGTGCACAACCCAACACAACAACCCTAGCATCTCTTGGTGGGTGATAAAATCCCCACCTCCACCAGTACTCCTGGTGGGTACCACAACACTATGTGCTGGGGTAGTGCTACTTAAGGGTGCAGGTAATGCAGGGGTAGTGAAGGCAGTACTGCCAGCTTGGGTCCAAGATGTGCTGAGCATTGATGCCAGAGCCAGTGGAGTGGAGACAAGCTGAACCACTGGGGTTGGACTATGTAAAGCATTTTGTGATTTGTCAGAGATGAATGAAATGGATGCATTTTGATAACACATAGAAAATAAGAGAGAGATAAGGATTGGGTGAGAGAAAAAAAACATAAATTAGTACCATCATATGTGACATACAATGTATTATCACAATAATAAAGTATTTTATCTGAACTTTTACATTTAAGTATACTTCTTAACAACTACAGTCTGTAAAGATTGCTCATAGTAATCTTTGCAATGTGCATATATTGCACATATGTTTGGTCCAATTATACAGACTACGTTAACAGCACAGCATTTATGCCACTTGTGTAGAAATCAATTTATGCAACAGTTTTAAAGGATTTTAGTTTTTGTATTTGTTACTTGTGGTATTTGAACCCACAATGTCTGACTACAGTTTTAGACTTGACTCCTAAAGTTGGCTTATGCTACAGACTGAAGCATGCATCCTTGCTTTTACAGTTAGGATATGCATGCTTACCTTGCTACAATTGTATAGAAAAGAAATAAAATTTAAAAGTTAAATACTTCTATTGTGCTGCATACATACCCCTTGCTTCCATCAGTCTCTCTAGGTGCTCAGCATGGGCCTCTCTATTCACCATAATCTCTGCATTGGTTGTGGAATACCAGTCGTACCTACATGCAGCTTTCTATCTACTATAAAATGTCTTTATCAGTAGACTTACACAAATGTGGGATGTCAGCAGTCCTGAACTCATCCAGCCACTGGTTGAGTGTATTCCAGTGCACCTTTTCAGGCTATTAAAGTGATATCTAAACTATTCTCCTGTGCATGGAATGCTGGTCACACTGGAGACAACCTTGTCCAGACTATTCCAAGCCTCAGATGTGTACTGGGAGCTGGTATAGTCCCCATGCAAAAGCCTGCAACTGTGGTACTTTACATGGAGTCCAGTGAAGATTCTGGACTCCTCAAACCCCACAGTTGTGCCCTAAATTGGGCACCTTCCCTTCTATCACCAGACATGTCCAACCAGGGAGAAGAAAACAACAGTAGTTAAGAATGATTTTCCACCAATGCCTGTTATCGTGTTTACTGGTAGTGTGCAAACCAGAACAATGACATCAACCATGTATTAGCAATGTTAAGTAGAGAGCAGCAGTGCCAAACAGAGAGGAAAGCAGTTTTGGAAATTGGAAGGTTAATCTGACACTTGGCATTAGTTTGAGGGTTAGAAACAACAAAGCCAGTGTTAAAAAAGGTTCTGTATTTATTCTCTAGCGCCTCGGCCACAGTAAGCCTTCAAGGAGTAACACATAACACAGACAAAAACATTTATATAGCATCAGCTATTAGCAGCAACCAAACACTCAAACAATTAAATCATTAAAGTTAATTAAAATACAATTCAAGCAAATTTAGAGTGTATTCAAATTCAAACAAATCAAATAACACTTCTCCAGCAACACTCTGTATTCAAGCCCCTAGGAGTTAGGGTTTCATACTTCAAAATAAAAATAGTTTCTTTTTTTAACAGTGCATTCTTAATCAAATTCTCATTTAATTCACCTATAAAAACCTGTTCTAAAATAGTTGCTGTTAAACTATCACATTTACCATCATGACATTCATAAAAATGCTGAGCTAAGGGACTCTCTAATTTTTTTATCCTGATATCCCTCAGATGTTCTAATAGTCTCACCTTAAACATTCTTTTCGTTTGGCCAATATAAAACTTATTACAGCCACATCTAATAGCATATATCACTCTCTCAGTTCTACAATTATACTGGCCATTAGATCTATATTCAATATTATTTATATAAGGGAAAAAAATTAATTACATAAGGGCAAACACTACATTTCCCACATGATAACATCCCTCTACTATTAATCTGGTAGTGCAATTTTTCATTAGGTTTATGAAATCTAGTATGCACTAACATATCCTTCACATTTCTACCCCCCTTATAAGAGAACATTAACTTTTTTTCAACTAAACTCTTTAATTCAAAATAATTTTTTAAAAAGTCCCAGAAATGTAAGATACATTTTTTGATATTCTCACTACAAATATTGTATGTAGAAACCATAAATATCTTTTCCACTTCTTTATAATTCTTAATATCATTCCTACAGTTATTTATACATAAAGGCCCCTTATTAAACCTATTATTAAGAATCTTATTAATATCTAAATCAATCAACTTTATATCATATTGTCTTTTTTCAAACATATTCCTAGTACATAATATTTCATTCATAAATGTATTGTCATTATTACATAACCGAGAAATTCTCAAAAATTCCCCATATGGTAAGGCTTCAAGGGTGTGTTTAGGGTGACAACTGGTGCCCATCAAAAATTCATTCGGTAAATCAAATTTTCTATGTATGCTAGTGATGACATGTTGTCCTGAAATACCCTGTAGGTTGATATCTAAAAAGGAAACAGTTGATCCACACTGCATACCATCAAAACATATATTGAACCTATTTAATTGAATATCCTGTATAAATTCATTCACTAAATGCTTGCCCCCTTCACATAAAAAAATTAAATCATCAATAAATCTAAAATAAAATTTAACATGATTTTTTACAAAACAATTAGTATAAATACATTCTTTTTCAACTAATCCCATAAAAATGTTAGCATACATATGTGCAAAGGGCGCACCCATTGCTGTACCTTAAATCTGATGAAATATTTGATTATCAAAGTAAAAATAATTATTTTCTAAACAAAACTTCAATAAATCTAAAACATAATGTGTTAACGGAAAATCTCCCATTTGTTTATGTACTGCTTCAATTCCAAATACATGTTTAATATTGGTATAGAGACTCTTAACATCTAGAGTCAGCCAGTACATACTGTCTACCCAAGTAACATTTTTAATTTTACGAAGAAAATCAAATGAATCTTGTATGTAAGACGGGAGTTTCTGGGCTTCCTTTAACAATACTTGATGCAAAACAACTCCCAAATTATGTAGAAAGTATCTACTAGCCGAAACCATAGGTCTACCCGGGGGATTCATGCTATCTTTATGAATCTTAGGTAAGCAGTAAAAATAAGCTGGACCAGAATCCTCCACACTTAATTTGTTCTTAACATCAGCTTTCAACCAATATCCTAGTCTCAAACCTCTCTGTATTAAACAGGTATACTTATTTTTGGCCTGTTTAACAAAATCTTCTGTGACTACACAATATACTGTATCATCACTCAGTAAATCTAAGCACATTCTATAATATTGTGTATAATGCATAATTATAATTTTATTTCCTTTGTCTGAAGGTTTCAGAATTAATTCCTTCTGTTTAGAAAAATTAACTAGTTCAGACCATTCCCTTTTAGATAAATTATTATTAACCTGTTTTAAATCTAAATTATTTATCAACAAATTAACTTCAAATTCAACCATCACATGAAAACTTTTTATACCTTCATGTGAAGAAGGGGGCATATAAGTACTCTTAGTATTTACTCTCGAAGTATCAATAACACAATAGGCATTTAGGTCACTCTCACAGGATACAAAAGTTTCATTAGAATCCAAATCTGAAACATCATCATCAGTAGCATATGTTTCATTCAATGCAGTTACCACACCAACATTCAAAGAAGGTAAGCAGTGAAAATGATACCACAGATATAATTTACGCACAAATCTGAACAATTCTATTTTAAATTCATATTTCTTAGGTAAAACAGTGGGTACAAATTTCAATCCATGATTCAATACAGCATAAATACTATCATTTAACTGATATCCAGATAAATTAATTACAATATTAGATCCAGAACATAAATTAATACCATTTTTTCCTTTTGTTGTCACGCCATTGGCGTGGGGGCCCTCCCCTTTGTTGTTCCTGATCTGAAAAACTTCTCTTCTGTTGCCTACCATATGTCCTTGGTGGACGAAAATGTTCAGAGAAATAAAAGTCATCCACCGGTGATGGCAAAGGTGGAAAATCATGATTCATTGAATTATCCACATCTTGTCGAACTGCTGGACTCGCAGGCAGGTTAACATTGTTACCAGTTCTTTCTTTAAACCAGCCTGCATCATTACAACGAGCTTTGGAACGTGAACGCTGATTGGATCCCCTGAAATAGGCAGCGCCTTTTTTGAAGTCACGGAGATCTCTCTGTATTTTATACATTTTCTGTTCAAGGACTCTCTTTTCTTGTATATTTAGTTTGTCTCTAATATCATGAAGACAGGATTCAAATTTCGCCCTGTCTAAAGCAGACATTAAGTTAGAACACACACTATTAATATCTTTTTTTATGTTAGACAGTTTAATGGTATCTCTTTCATTCAGGATATTAAGCCATTCCCTTGAGCAGAGATGTGCCGCTTTTTCCCATCTCTGCTGAAAGACCTTATCAACTGCACAAGTTCCAATGAATGGCCCAGAAGGAAATTTAACAGCTCTCTACCCTCGCGGTATAATGTCAAGATCTAGATATCTTTGCAGACTCGTGTAATTGTAAAAAGTCAACATTTCCTTATTCATTAAATTACTTAGTTTAGAGATTAATGTCTTTACCTCTACCGGGTAATCCACGGAGCGTTTTCCAATATTGGCAAAAGGATTAGAAGCACACTTATTCCTTGTTTCAGCTAAAAAATGCTCCCATAATGGTAAACCCGAAACATTCTCACCAACAGCGTTAGTATCAGAGCGATCAAATTCACGCTCTGAATTGAAGAAACCATCAATAGTCCGCTGAGAGGTACCTGCATTATCCTCTCTAAAAACCCTCGGAATATTCAATGCTGGATCACTGGCCATGAAAATGGATAAAACAAACAACAGCAAAATAGGAAACCAAGTAGCTACACCACAGATAGAAACAACAAAGCCAGTGTAAAAAAAGGTTCTGTATTTATTCTCTAGTGCCTCGGCCACAGTAAGCCTTCAAGGAGTAACACATAACACAGACAAAAATGTTTATATAGCATCAGCTATTAGCAGCAATCAAACACTCAAACAATTAAATCATTAAAGTTAATTAAAATACAATTCAAGCAAATTTAGAGTGCATTCAAACAAATCAAATAACACTTCTCCAGCAACAATTTGTAGTGAGAGTATCAAAAAATGTATCTTACATTTCTGGGACTTTTAAAAAAATTATTTTGAATTAAAGAGTTTAGTTGAAAAAAAGTTAATGTTCTGTTATAAGAGGGGTAGAAATGTGAAGGATATGTTAGTGCATACTAGATTTCATAAACCTGATGAAAAATTGCACTACCAGATTAATAGTAGAGGGATGTTATCATGTGGGAAATGTAGTGTTTGCCCTTATGTAATTATTTTTTTCCCTTATATAAATAATATTGAATATAGATCTAATGGCCAGTATAATTGTAGAACTGAGAGAGTGATATATGCTATTAGATGTGGCTGTAATAAGTTTTATATTGGCCAAACGAAAAGAATGTTTAAGGTGAGACTATTAGAACATCTGAGGGATATCAGGATAAAAAAATGAGAGAGTCCCTTAGCTCAGCATTTTTATGAATGTCATGATGGTAAATGTGATAGTTTAACAGCAACTATTTTAGAACAGGTTTGTATAGGTGAATTAAATGAGAATTTGATTAAGAATGCACTGTTAAAAAAAGAAACAATTTTTATTTTGAAGTATGAAACCTTAACTCCTAGGGGCTTGAATACAGATTGTTGCTGGAGAAGTGTTATTTGATTTGTTTGAATGCACTCTAAATTTGCTTGAATTGTATTTTAATTAACTTTAATGATTTAATTGTTTGAGTGTTTGATTGCTGCTAATAGCTGATGCTATATAAACGTTTTTGTCTGTGTTATGTGTTACTCCTTGAAGGCTTACTGTGGCCGAGGCGCTAGAGAATAAATACAGAACCTTTTTTTACACTGGCTTTGTTGTTTCTATCTGCGGTGTAGCTACTTGGTTCCCTATTTTGCTGTTGTTTGTTTTATTAGTTTGAGGGTTGTCTGCTGCTCTTAACTATTAGATGATTTAACTTTGCAGACATGTACAGGAGGCATACATTTCATGACCTGACACATTTTTGGTTTGGTTTTATACACTGATAAAACTGATATTTAGAATGTGAGATTCAAAGTTATGCATAAGATACAAAACATTTTTTTCCACAGTGGTGACTTTCCATCCTTGCCACAGAAAAAGGGTTTCTCTGACAAACTAATGAATTATCTATAAAAATACACATGACAGACTGAGGGGTTAACCATGTATGTGTGTGAACTGACAAGGTCTTGGTTTATACATTCATGTATGTATGAGCCTTACTGAAATCTGAAGGCCATTCAAGGCCAGATAGCACAATTGTAATTTCAGAAACGTAGTTGTTAGTAAACCCTCAGTCATACATATAATTCATATGAGCTCCACTGCTATATATACTTATTGTTGTTTATAATTATGCTTAATGTTTTTACATGATATTTAACATAAAGTGAAATGGAATGGTTACCTATTGTATTCTCGAAAGCTGACAATGTTGAATATGACATTGTCAACACGAGAAAAGTGAAAGTGCAGAACGTCGAGTGGGTAAACGGAAATTTCCGTAAGGGGAGATTTCCATTTACTTCAATGTAGTGTGGTCCCGGACTTGGAGTTGGTATATTTAAGTATCGGGGGGGTGGGGGATACAGGGGGCTTGCCCCCTGCCTACACCCTTTACATTTTCTTTTTTTTTATTTATTTTTTCTGAACATTCAAAATTTATGGTTTGATCATTAAAGGTTGACCTTTAGTGATTTGAACCATTAAACTTTTGATGTTCTAATATAGACCCAAATGGAACTACAGTAAAAATATTTAAAATTTCATGTATTAGAACCAAGGATGATCTGTATTGCTCCCTTACACTTACACCTGCTGCCACGGGAATAGTTAAATAGTTGTATATCTTCTTTTTCATGACTAACTTCTGTGTGTTAACCACTAAGCACTAGAATGTATTCATTTTGAAATTGTCTACTGTCTGCTTCCTCTTTGCAGATGTTCTAGACCTGCAGGTGTTGGAGATTGCTAACTGCTGTGCAATGTTTCTAAGCAAAAGATGCAACAATGTATCTCTTTAGAAATCAAGAATGTCTGCATCCTATATGCAGGTGTTTTGTCTGCTATTTGTGTAGGCCATTAGTACAGGTGCATGATGGTGAACGTTGCACAAATGAGACAAGTAAAGTTAAACTTATTTTAGACTTGTGAGCAATGTTATTTAGGTTTAATCTATATCAGAATATCGAATGATTAAAATCACAAATGCTCAAAAGAGCAGAAATGCAGGACCTCAAACTCATTATTGTGGGGGGCTGTGCCCCCCGCTAAATATATATTCCAACTCCGAGAAGATCTCACTGGAGTGAAGAAAGAGCAAATATTCTGATCTTCCCTGTACTGCGATCTCAGAAAAAACACTTCGAGGTCCTGTATTTTCACTCTTTAGAGCATTTGCAATTTTAATCATTCGATGTTCTGATTTAGACCCTTTAATCCTTAACTCATTCACTCCAATATAGCTCAGGAAGTTTGCACTGTAACTTCCAATAGGCGGAGCATAAACCTTTTGACAGAATCAAATTATGTCTTCACATTTCAAACAAATTTGCATATCTCTGGAACTACATCAGTTAAGGAAGAAGTATGAATGGCAAACTCTTCAGCACAGATTATTTTTATAGTGGTAGTATTCTTTAGGTTCTAGTTCTTAAACTGAATTTTGTAAGTCACAGTAAACTCAGTAAGTATTAAATTTGTAATATTTTGTAAACAACTTACAATATCTCAGCAACCAGTCAAGTTACACATATACTATCAGCAACATTTTATTCATCTAGCTGTGAGCTGTTATATGAGGGTAAGGAGTGTTGTTTCTGTTACTTGGTCATTGAGATATTTAGAAAAATGTGAAAATTATATCTATATAAATGAATATCATAAAACAACCGTTAATATCTCTTTACCTGCACCAGACGTAGGTCAAATATTAATGCAGTTGAACAAACTCAGAACCAAGCAAAAACACCCAAATATGAATATGGTGTATAAGGACAATAATTTAAACCCAGCGATAAAAATACTATTGTTTATTAAAACAGTTTAGTGCTTTCATTCATATTTTATGGAACTTCCTTAGAACAAACTCTACTGACTTCCACACACTTAAATACACAATAAAAGTCATGTGATAGTCAACAATTCAAATTCAGTTAACTTCAATTACACAATTTAAACCCAATGCAAACAACATAATGAACATAAGTTTAAAATCATGTCACTCTAAAAGCCATTATAATATCTCAATTTTAAAAGTGGACTAATTGTACGAGCATCATTTAATCCTCGACTATTGGTTTCAATAAACAATAGTATTTTTACTGCTGGCTTTAAGTTATTGTCCTTATATACCATATTCAGATTTGGGGATTAATGCAGTTGAGCTTGCCATTGTGTACGCTGTAAGATGAAATCTTTTAAAATCTTGTGCATAGCATGGTTTTAGAATTATTGGTGCAAATATAAGTAAGCAATATTTGATGCCTAGAGGCATCACTAGGAAGTAACTGCAGATGCACCTGGAGGTGTCATTCAGATGTAATGAGTTAAAAGACAAAGGTGGAACTTGAACTATGATCTACAGATAGCATATTCTTTGTGGATCAATGTGCTTAGGAGATGTGCTACACACATGTGATTCACAGGTGTAGTTGATGTATTGGTTATCAAAGAAGTACATTACTTGACATTTATTGTGTTTATCTGTTTCCTGTGTTTGGGCTCAGCCATGGGCCATGCAAATAGTGGTATTAAAAAATAAAAGAAATCTATTTTGGATTAAGCACTTGGGCTTCAGACCAGTTGTTTTACATTAGGAAGGTTGGTGGCATGCACTGTGGTGGCAGGACAGGTAGCTTTCATCCTTCTAAGTTGGGAACTGCTGACTGAGAGCCCAATGTCTGTTATTCTTAAAGTGTATTAGTTCTGGTTTAAGCACTTGGGCTTCAGGCCAGTTATTTTACATTAAGAAGGTTCGTGGTCTGCACTTTTGTGGGAGAAGAGGCTGGACTCTGCCCTTCTGAGCTGGGAATTTCTGGTTAAAGGTTTATAGTGCCTGAATATTTGAACTGTATCTTACTGAAATTGGTACACCTTGTTTGTTGTAGCATAGACTAGATCCAGGCCTGCTGAATCTAGCTTTGTTTATATGCTTGTTGTTTGTTTGCTTGTTATTTCCCTGGAACACTAATTCCACCTAATACGCGGCTTCTCAGCGCTTCTGTGGATCACTAGTGATATCTGCATTGCTTACTGTACTTATTTACTTGTTTCACTTGAAAGAAAGTTACTGTTTGTCGTTTTTGCATTTAAGTTACCTGTAACACATTGCACTTAAGTTACCTGGCACTTGCTCACTAAAGCAATTATATAAGTCAGCACTAAAAATTAAAAGCACTACACCCTCACTCCCCACTGGCCCTTGTTTTCAATTATTAAGGAATTCCCAATATTATTCTAGCATGTCCAAAGGTCAGTTGTCAATCTCCTCTCCGGTCCAGCTGGTGAATCTGGGAATCTTGAGGCAATGTTACAACTGCCTCATGTACACAGACAACCCTCTCCTCCTCCCAACAAATTCCAACACATGTGAGAGATGCAACCATATAGCCAAACTGGAGGCTAAGCTCTCTCAACTCAGTACTGGCATAACCAGTCAGGAGGAGAAGGAAACCACAACTCACTACAATTCCAGTCTCACATAGACCTACCACGACAGCAAACCAAACACATAATCACACAAAAACATACTCGGAGGCTCTAAATAAAGATCTGCCTAAGCAGCAGATACCTCCAAAGCAGACACCCAAGCAACCGCTACCACAAAAAAAAACACATGCAACACATATCTCACAAAGCCAGTGTGCCGAACAGTCACAGCCCTTAAGACTAAACAACACACCTGATACACTTGTAATAGGTGACTCTATCGTCAGGCACACTGACGTCCCGCTCACCAGGCTGAACAAGGAGAGGGTCATGGTGAGCAGCCTGTCGGGCGCTAGGATCCGCCACATAACACAAGCACTCAGGTCACTCCAAGGCAAGTACAAATATGACTCAGTCATTGTCCATGCTGGTGTGAATGACCTGAGACGTACCTCCCTGGACTACATGAAAAGAGACATAAAGGAGCTCTCGGAGCATGTAGCCCAGGCAGGTATGACCCTGACCTTGAGTAGCATCTTACCCTCACCAAGAATGATGCCACAATATGAAGACAAGATGATCAATTTCAACAATTGGCTTAAGTACTGGTGTCATTCAAAGGGGATCCAATGCCTGTCAGCTTGGGATGATATGCTCGACAAGCCACGATGCTTCGCTAGGGACGGCTTGCACCTGTCACCCCTGGGCTTTCGGATATTGGCAAAGGCTCTTGCTACCCCCATAGTGCCTTTTTTAGGCAAGGCTCAAAAGACAAACCCACCTCCATAGGTATCACAAGGGATAAAAACTAAGAGTAATGCTACTCAACGCCAGAAGTCTAAACCTCAAGATGCATGCACTCAAACTCTCCTTAGCATGGAGAACATCGATATCTGTGCAGTAACAGAAACCTGGTTCAGGGCTCCCGAGAGCATCCCAGCACTACCAGGTTATACCTCATACCATGCTTTTCGGCCCCAAACTTGGAACGAACCACAAAAGGAGGGGGAATATCGATATTCATCAAAGATACCCACACCTCCAGGTTGGTGGCAAAGCACGAAGCATCAGAGACTATCCATGTGCAACTAACAGTGGGTAAAACTGCCTTCCAGTTTATAGCCTGCTACAGACCACCCTCCCAAACCCAGGAACCCCACTCGGCCTTCCTGAGAACACTGGAAAATATGAAGGTCTCTCCAAACACCATTATATTGGGCGACTTCAACTACCCAAACATAGACTGGGAACATTACTCTAGCTCCAACACCCTAGCCCAAAGGTTCCTAGAATTTATAAACTCAAATGCTATGGAACAACTTGTTACCACTCCCACAAGAGGGGAAAACATACTGGACCTGATCATCACCAACATGGGGACTCTATGCTCCAGACCAGAAGTGTATCCCTCACTGGTAAGATCAGACCATAAACTAATCTCACTGGATATTCACATCCCGACCCCCCAGAAAACTACAGTGAAAAACTTCTCTAAAGCAAATTTCACACTCCTCAAAACCAAGGTGGAATCCTTCAAAGCCCCGGGCCTGTGGAAAATACGGCCCAGACCGCAGAATCCTTTATAAACGCATTCTATGAACACCTTCAGGAATGCATGGATCATGCGATCCCAAATAAAACCAAGACCCAATCCTCCAAAGGCAGACGTCCTGTCTGGTGGACCCTAGCCATAAACAAACTATACAATAGAAGGAGGAAGCTACTAAATGATAGAGCAAAATCCCTAAAAGGGAAGGCATCACTGATCAGTATTAGCAAAAAACTACGGGCACTCATAAAATTGTCTAAGGCCAGCTTCGAGAGAAAAATTGCACAGAACACTAAGGATAATCACAAGGCTTTCTTTAATTATGTTAGGAACCTGGGTGGTAATTCCCAGATATGCTCAGAATTAGTCCAAAATGACAAAAAATACACTGAACCCACAGACATTGCCAACATCTTAGCTGACAGGTTCAGAGCAAACTTCTCCCCTCTTCCCCACCAAAAGGGCAAATATCTATCCCAGCAGAGTGCTGCCCCCCTGACATCTCAGATGCTCAGGTAAGAGCCGCCCTCTCCAAAGCAAAACACACAGCATCAATGGGACCAGATGGTGTCCCGGCCAAGGTCCTACATGAACTCCAAGAAGAGCTAAACCCAAACATAAAACTACTGTTCAATCTCAGCCTTACTACAGGATATGTGCCCAAAGAGTGGCGTACAGCAACAGTGGTCCCTCTCCATAAAGGTGGTGCCTCAACGGATCCTGGGAACTATCGCCCCATAAGCCTGACTAGCTTGGTCTGCAAAGCTATGGAAAGGATCATCATGGACCTCATAAATAAAGATATTGGGGACCTACAGACACTGGATCCTACCCAGTTCGGCTTTGTTAAGGGCAGATCCTGCCTCTTAAACCTGGTTGATTTCTTTGAAACAGTCACCAAGGCGATTGACGAGGGGAAGGTGGTCCACACAGCCTACCTGGACCTCGCAAAGCCTTCGATACAATACCCCACTCGGGCATTATAGATAAGCTCACCAGCTTAAATATAAACCACTATGTCACTAGATGGATTGCAAACTGGCTCAAGGACAGAACCCACATGGTTAGAATTGCTGGAGCCATGTCAGACTCCAAACCAGTTACAAGTGGTGTCCCACAAGGCTCAGTCCTGGGACCTCTCTTGTTCGGTATATATTTCTCGGAGGTACAGGCCAACATGGAAGGACTGTGGCTGACCAAGTTCGCAGATGACTGCAAACTGGGCACCATAATCGACTCTCCAGCCGACACAAGCATCCTCCAAAAGGGCCTCATAGAAACAGACAACTGGTGCCAGAGCCATGGCCTCAAGCTAAATGCCAAAAGTGTATAGTCATCCCCTTTGGCAAAAACAAAGTGCCCACAAATTAACACATAGGTGGTAATCCATTAAGTACAGAAGAAGTAATTAGGGACCTGGGGACCCAAGTTGATAGCAATCTCTCATTTGACAACCACGTGGCCAAAGTGGTTAGAAAACATTTTATATAGCCCACCTAATCATAAAGGGATTCACATCTAGATCAGGGAGGTCATCGTGCCTCTTTACTCATCCCTCATCAGGCCCATAATTGAGTACAATGCCCCTTTTGGGATGTACCTTACCAGACACCTGCAGCAACTGGAAAGACCCCAAAAGTACCTCACCAAGAGGATCAAAGGGCTCAAACAGATGCCATATGCTGCCCGGTTAAAGAAACTCCAGCTCTACTCAGTGGCATACCGCCTGTTCAGAGGCGATCTGTGCCTGACGTATAAAGTCATGTCCAACCCGGAATTAATGGACATGCTGCACCTCAGAAAATCCAAATCCCATCGAGCTAGGCGCTCAAGAGACTTGAACCTCAGCACTGAAATAAATAGGACATGCTGGAGGGACAGATTCATAACCCAGAGGCTCCCTTCACTCTGGAATAAAATCCCAGTCCAGGTTAGGCAGAGTCCCTCATTGACTCTCTTCAAGAGGAATCTTGATGAGTGGATGGAAGATTGTAGGTTTACCCCGGGTATCACTTCTGTGTCACTGTTAGACAGAGGCACAGTATACTAACCTCGAAAAAGGGCATAGCAAAATAAATTTAAAATGGGTGGCGAAAGCCAAACACATTCTGGCTAGGCTTATAAATGCCCTAGGGCAGATAGCCTAGTATGAACCTATGAACCTATAATATAAACACTAAAAAATACATGTTAGCACACATAAAATATTTTTATACAAGTCTGGATTTGAACTCTCATACCAATGAGCCTTCAAACAGAAATGGTGTCTTACCCTCTTTGTAACAGAAACAGATTTGCAGCAGGAAATGAAATTCATTGTGCATACAATCAAGTCCAAAATCATCCACAGTATTAATAAGACATATGACACTTGTACGCTTGTACACTTCTGAGCTTTTTGTACATGAATTAATTTCAGATGAAGTGCAATGAGGGATCACAGAATCGTTTATAACAATTTTTTTGCAGAAATGCAACTCTGTCTTATCTCTATATGATGTTCATTCTTCTCTTATCTGAGCATTAATCTGAGACATGCAGTTTGTAAGGCATTTGTATCATTGTCCTTAAAATGTATGAAAATGTTAAATTACAATAATATACAGCTTTCAACAAAGGCAGGGGAGTTTGGATATTAGTGAACAGTAACTGAGAAATGTTTGCTGCTCACTTCCATTGAAAATCTCAATACAATTACTTCTACACTTTGTAAGTCTAACCTGACTCTCACACACACACACACACACACACACACACACACACACACACACTAAAGATAATTGTCTGAATTGCTATTGTTTTTTTCTTTCTCACTACCAGTAATCATTCACAGTTGCAATCCATTAGAAACAACACTGAGGGAGTGCCTGCACTATGTTTACATCAGCAACAAGGAGCTAAGAATTTGGGATTCAGCAATTTTAATGAGTTCACACCTCATATGCATCTTCACTATGCTCACAAGCCTGAATCTACAGTATAAAAAGGGAACCATGTAGCTATGGAACCTGAAGGTAAGGCAACATGTTTATGCGGATAACACAGAAGAAGATTGCTATTACTTTGGATTTATATGCACAGAAAACTACTGCTCTTGATAAGGTATGATTGCAGTTTTACAGTTATATACTGGATATCCTGACACATCACATTAGCAAATGCAACTTTTATCTATATGCACTTCTTAGTTTACTGATGGCATGGGCATTTTTGTTGATGCATTTTACTTTCTGAAATGCACAGCCTTACTTAACATTTATCACAAGTGTTAATGTTACACCAGCTTCTCTTTGCACGCTCTACACTCTTGTATTTTTATTTCAGTGAAATGTATATGTCCTATATTTATGCAGGGGTGTTAGCCTTCTATGATAGCTCATAGACACCTTTAGGGGAGTACTGGCCACAGGTAGAGGTGACTGGCAATTGCATAAAAATAGATGTTATGTGGTAAACGTGCACATATTTTGGGACAGTTTGATAGCACTTATAACAATTCACTGACGCTTTATTACTTTGGTACAGAAATGCCATTTACCTATTTTGGGGCTGGGGGAGCCAAGTTCCATCTTTGTGTTACCACCACCAAAATGTTTTACAGAGGTTTGTTTTTCTACTGTTACTCCTTGTTTTGTATCAAACCTTTGTTTGTGACTGTGATATGTTACAAGCATATAACCCTTTTTATATTTGAATAACTTGAAGGCTTTTTTCCTCCAGTGGATAATATTGAAAAACTAATAATATGTATATAAAAAACAATAGCAAAGGTCTGGCTCCAAATAATCCAAACATCATAAAGTTCTCCTACTGGCATGAAGGACCAACCATAAATCGAAAATGTGGAGCAGCTCTATTTTATTCAGCACAAGCGCTTTCACAATAGCTTCATCAGGTGCATACAAAATGAACTCTAAAAGACACACCTTATATAACCATTAAGAATCACATGACACCAATTAAAAGTTAAAAGCAATGCTTCTTAAAGTAAAAACAGCACAGAATAAAAATGATAAACTTTTTGCATCATTGTTTTACCTATTTAACAGTCTCTTTTGCAACATAGGTTTCAATGGTATATATTCATTAAGTCCATGCCCAAAATTGACTCTAAGTCTAACTATCCACTGTGCCTCTATTTCTTCTGTTCTAGCCCTGATATTACCACGCCTAATATTTATATAATTCTACCCAACAGTCTAAAATTAAATATATGCTGTGAATCTGTAATATTAACATGCTTAGCTAAGGCATTTATAACATTCACTTTCTTAATATTATAAAGATGTTCCCTTATCCTTTCTCTAAGACTACGATCAGTTTTACCTACATAAAACTTATTGCATACACAGCAGGTAGCTAAATAAATCACATGGCAGGTGTCACATGAGGCTTGGACCCTGATACCAAAAGACTCACCAGTATCTGGATGTTTAAAAGAACTATCAGTCGAAATATACTTACAATATTTACAATGCCCACATCTTTTTCCACAGTGTTTTTCAGGTATCAGTCTTTTTCATCAACTAATAATATGTGTTATATCTTAGCAGGACTTTTATTTATGTAATATTTATGCGCAGTATCCTTCATTTGTGTTTTATGTCACCTAGGACCGTGGCACCCAAGCATCCCAATCCCACTAAATCTCCCTTCAGTGTCTCTGAAAACAACATGATCATCCAAGCATTATGACAACATGGTCACTTTCTGCTTGAGAGAGGACATCGGGATATGTCTGGGAGAATGCAAATTTGGAATCAGATAATGAACTATGCGAATGTTGTTGGGGGATGCAGCTGGACATATGATCAAGTGCATTGTAGTGCCACTGACATGGTTTCATTGGCCTCAAGGAGAGCAGCTGCAGTGGCCCGTGACAGCTGGCTACTGGGTGGGGGCATGCTACAGAGCCACCACTGACACCAAATGAAGAGTTGCTGTCCACTGTCAATGATCCAGAGAGCTCAGTGGAAAGTGCATAATAGCATGTGATTGATGTTGGCACTGCTGTTTCAGGGAGGACAAGTATGTCCCAGGAGGAGCTTCCAGGTAGGCTTACCTATGTCCATTTTTATATATTTCTTGTATAGTAAAATATTGAGAGCAATACTTAAGTTGGTTTAAGAACTTTATTTTTGTGGGGGGGAACTAGTTATAGATTGATACAGTTAACAATACATTCTGGTTCATTACACATGGGCTTGGGGTGGATGTGTCATCCAATTTTCAGTTAAATGTATTATTAAAGGACATATAAAGGCCAACATTTTCCCCCAGTGTTATTGTTATTGTGATGATGGTATCTTTACATTTTGCTTAACTTCTTCCAGAACCATCCTCCCTAGCAAGTGTGGGGTCATCTGCAAATGATAATCCAAACATGTTTATTTCAGTACTGATGAACATTTCACAGAAATATTCATTTATCCATATGTGTGAGGTGGGTGTCAGGATTGCGTGTGTATTGCTGTACCATCTATAATGGTGTCACCAGTGTTAGTTTGTTAGCATATATTGAACTTCAGTAGTGTGGCTATTAATTTCTTTCCTGTGTTTGTTGATTATTATCACAGGTGATACCAACAGTAGATGTGTAGGACTATTACCACCTGATGTCAGAGTATTGGCAGACTCTGATGATGATGGTGGCCAAACACAGACACAGTTGGTGGGGTGCAGGGATTGAATCTGACACTGAGGTTGACATTCAGCCATACCCTGTGATTCCATCGGACACAGCCAGTAGGCCTAAGCAAACCCATTCCATTGAGCCTTCAAATATTGGACAGATGGATGGTGAGACAGTTGATCAAGGTAGTGTGGTTACTGCGGCTTCAATGCCTGATAACTCTGGCCATAACCAAAGTGTGGGCAAGGTTCCATGCAGGAAGATTTTTCAGGTTGCTCAGAGGAGGCCTGCTGTCCATCCTCCACCTGATACAGGTGTATCTGACATGCTTGACTGACTCCACTGTGTTGCTGATTCAATTTATCAGATGAAAGACATGGAATGGGTGGTGTCTGTGATGGAATATCTGCTGGGAGGGAGATGGCATCCACGTGGGCGTATGTCAGCTACAACATCTGATGTTACCCAATGTGGTCATGCCCGGTCACGCAACCATAATGGAACTACTTCCACTGCTCCATCAGTTGTTGAGCTGTCCACATCCAGACGTGGCAGGCCATGGGGTTGTGGTCCTCGGCATACTCGTGAGCAGAGCTCATCTAACTTTGTTCTTACAGACACTCACACACCAATGTCACCTGGAGTGCCCATACAGACACACACACATAACAGTTACATGAGTCAGTCACGAGGCTTACAGCTTATTCTGTCTCAGTGGCCATTTGATAATTTATCCAAATATCTGCCTGTTTCTCGTTCTTACTCACTGGCACTCACTACCTTTTGTGTCAGCCTAGGCCTCCTGCCCCCCCCCCCCACACACACACACAAAACACCCTGTGCAAATGATGATAACAGTGTCATATCCTTGTTTTCTAACTTTTGTATTCAGGGATACATAAGTCTTTTGTCTGATGCTAAGGGTGCTTAGCTGACATAGTTCTGAGTATATCTGTTTTTGTGATGCTGTTTTGCAAATTGTACTGCTTTCTTACAGGTTTTTATAATGTGTACATCCCCACCAGTCTCTTAGACCAACAAAGCTGCACTAAGCCAGAAATAAAAGTATGACAAAGGCAAACAATGGTGAGAGTTTTTAAATATTGTGGTCTTACAGACTTAAACAGTTGATGAAATAACAAGTTTTGCATTACTATTTTTATGTTTTCTCCTAAATGTCAACACCTGTCACTGGAATGATCCCACTTAAATTCCACCTTACCACCTTACTACCTCTCACACTTAACACCAACCTATTGCAAGTGTCTTATCTCATTGGCATCTGTTTCTCTTTTTGTTGATAACATTTCTAACTTTTGTACTGCATGTTATGCGCATTATTGTAATGTTTATGTAAACTTAATTCTCAGGCGTTTTGTAAATTTCTAATGTTCTCATGTAAAGCATATTATTGTACTGTCTGCATACAACTTCATTGTCATATGTTTTTCTTTATGTAACGTTGTAATAACTGTCTGGAGCATTTCTCCTTGGTCTCCACTGAAAAAGGGCCACTAGCTCAGTTGGACTAACCTGGTTAACAACTGACAAATAAATAAAATAAATGTTTGTTCTGAGGGATATGAAGTTTGAAACTGAAATGTGTCATTATTTTCTAACTTCACTGTTTAGTGATTTTCCATTACAAACATATGAGGTCAAAATGTGGACATTCACTGAAAATCTGTACATTTTAGATATAATATCTATTACTTGATAGAGGACACATGTATTCACATAAGTCAGTGTTGTCACTTGATGTAATTGCTGTAAAAATCACCCACCTTATATTTACTTACATTACCAAGTAACAGTATGCAAGGATATGTCATTCATCTGCATTCTTTGACATTTATTTTTCTATTCTAGGTTCAACACTTACCTTGGAAATACAGCAGTTGCAACAGTTTTAGTTCAAGGCTGATTCTGTCTGATGCTAGCAGTACACAGCCATTACATGGGTAAGTAAAGGTTGTGAGTGTTGCCTGGTATCAATGTTACTGTATATATGTGCATAGGATGAAGGTTTTAGTCCCTTAGGTGGTAAGTGTGTTTATTATCCATTGCCTCTTGCCGAGTGTGAGGCCATATTGTGCACGTCTATGTTTGTCTGCAGCCACAGCGGCTGCTGGTTCTCCCTCTGACTCTTCACCTGCGTCTGGCTGTGGTGACCTTGCCAGTGGTGGTGATGGGATGTGTGGCCCTTCTGCTTGCAGTTCCTGTTGAAGCTGTTTTCTCAGGATAATATTGTGGAGCATGGCACAGATGGTGAATATTTCAGCACATGTACAGGGATTGTATTGCTGGGCTCCCACAGATGTATCTAGGCATTGGAACTGCTACTTCAACATCCCAAACACACACTCTATGATATTTCTTGTTTGAACATGTGCTTCATTATAGGATTCTTCAGTTAGTGTGTGTGCATTTTTGATGGGCGTCATCAGACATTGTTCCAGTGCATAACTCACATCCTCAGTAAATTACTCTGTGGGATATCCCCCCAGTAAACGTTTGATACAGTTGACAGTTGTGCCAGATATGTGGGTAATGGTAACTGCCTAGGTTGCTGCACACACATTCAGAATGATTCCCTTAGCATTACACATTCCCTGGCAGTTAATGGAGTGGTAGCTCTTTCTATTTATGTATACCGTTCCCTGTTCCCTGGGTGGTGCTTTGATTTCTACATGTGTACAGTCTATGGTACCCAGGACTCCAGGGTAGTGTGCTATAGGGTAGAACTCCTGCATAGCTCTGGCTCTGTCCTCAGCTGTACAGGGAAAATGTATGTATTCACTGGCATGTTGCAGAATAGCATTCAGGGATTGATGGAGGCTCCTGGATGCTGATGCCTATGACGTCCCCAGCATGTCCCCATTGTTCTCTGGAAGGTTCCTGCAGCTAAAATTCTAAGTCCTACACATACCTTAATCTTCACTGGGCTTGGTTATCCTCAGTTTGCCCTTGCTCTCAGTTGAGGATGACAGAGGTTGCAAAGTTAAAATGCATTCAAGGCATCAGTCCATTTAATCCAGTTAATGCATGTAAATGAATAAAAAATGCAAATATTCACAAACAACAATAACAAAAGTAGGAAAGTAATGAATCTTAATGAGAATATAAAATAATTCAAAACATGATTAATTTAGCACACAGCAAAACAGTACTGTCAAGCAAACTGGGTGAGAAGCAAACATCTGAGTAGGGCTCAACAAAAGAGACACTAAAAGTAGAACTCAGGGTGAAAGACACAACAGTGCAACTCACGCTCCACACATACACTGAGTAGTGCTGTTGCAGTAAAACGATAACAGACATTTCCTGTAGTACCACATCAAATTAACTCATTAATACCTATGAGCTGTGAAATGTCACAACTCTAGCTGTCTGCACACATTTTTATTTTATTTATTTTACATTTGTTGACCGGGCTAGTCCAGCTGGATATATGTCCATTTTCAGTGGAGGCCCGGAGAGAAAAGCTCCACAAATTACAACAACATAAAAGGTCAAGACAAAGACATTAACAGTAGAATTTGGTACATAAGAAGTTTTAAAAAATATTACAAGCCTAAGATTATATATTTTGTATTTCAGTAGGGAAAGAAATATTTATCTAAGAATAGATGAACACGACTAAGACATTTGCATTAGAAATGATGTATTATAAATCTTTATAACATATTACAAGCCTAGGATTTAATATTATGTATTCTATTAGGGAAAGAAAACTTAATATAAGACTAAACTAGATACAACTATTAGTTTATATTAATAGGTACTAAGGTCACACATAAACCTAAGAAAGAAAACACTAGAGATCAATGGATAGAGTATAGAAGATCAACATACAAGGATGCATTTATAGTGTTCTTTATCACCGAAGTTGTGATCTTATATGAAGGTGGTGGATCATTCCACAGTATATACATATTTACATGAGAAAAAAATCCTAAGAAAGGTTAAGCTCACTAGTAATTAGTGAGTAAACACAAGATCATGATCATGAGAGACTAGGAATCATGGGAGTCTAGTTAATGGTCTGGTGCTTAGTCTGGGTTAACACAGGGGCATAGCTAGTGTGACTTAAGGTAGGGTTTGAGCTTGCTTTTAAATAAGCTGGCAGAGGATATTGAGGTTAGCTGGCTTGGGAGGATGTTCCAGGCTTTTCCTACTGTATTGGAGAACAAGGTGTCACCAGCTGAATTGTTGGATTTTGATATTTGTACAAATAGTTTACTAGATGAGCATAAGGTCTTGAGATTGACATAGGGGATGAATAAGGAAGTAAGTATGGGTGTATTTTAAGGTAAATACAGGATCTTATGGGCTACTATAAGTTGATTAAAAAGTATTAGATTTGGCAACTCTAACCATCCTAGCTGATTCAGGTTGATATAGTGATGAATTCTATAGGAGGACCCAGCTGCAAATCTGGCAATATTGTTGTAGGAGGATGAAAGTTTACTCAGATTACTTCTACATATTTTGGTATAGATAGGGGAGGCATAGAGCAGGGTAGAGATAAGGTGGGTGCGAGCAATGGTAACCCTGGCTGGAGGTGTTAGAAAGGGTTTGATTCTATAGAGGGAACCTAGTTTCTTGTTTACTGTTTTTATGGTGTTATTAATGTGAGGTTCAAAAGACAAGTTATTATCTATTAGTACTCCGAGTAGTTTGGTGGTTGGCTCAGGAGATATTATAGTTCCGTTATTTGAAGTAATAGTAAAGTTAAGTGGGGAGGTTCTACGAGTGGGGGTAAATAGTAGCATTTTCGTTTTCTTGGGGTTAAGGACAAGACATCTTTGTAGGAGCCAGTTTTCAACTATACTAAAGGTCTTTTGGGTTAGTGACTGAAGTTCTGATTGAGAAGTATCAGAGCATATGAGTGTGGAGTCATCAGCTTATTGGATACAGTCAGCTTGTGGAATTACAGAATGAAGGTCATTTGTAAAGATGGAGAAGAGTAATGGGCCTAATATAGATCCTTGTGGGACCCCTAGAGTGACTGGGAGATGGGAAGATAAAGTATTTTCCCATAGTACAGCCTGTTGCCTATTATGCAGGTATGATTGGAACCACTGTATAGTATGGGTGTCCAGTGACAGGTTTTTGAGTGTGTCTATAAGCAGGTGGTGGTTAACCATGTCAAATGCTTTAGACAGGTCAATAAATAGGGCTGGGGATAGAGTATCATTATTACGATTAGTATTAATGTGGTTAGTGAAGGATAGGAGAGCAGAGGTGGTGCTATGAAATGGTCTAAAGCCATGTTGACAGGGTGCTAATAAATTGTGATCAAGTAGGTAGGTTAACAGTTGTAGGTGAATACATTTTTCCATTATTTTTGCCAAAGGAGATAGAATAGCTATGGGCCTGTAATTGGACAACTCCTTGGAGTTACCACCTTTATGCAGGGAAATAATGTGAGAGACTTTCCAGATTAGGAATAGTTCATTCAGAAATAGTTCTGTTAATGAGGATTGATATGGGGTAGGCTATGACTTTAGCAGATTTTTGCAGGTATTCTGCAGGTAATAGATCAGCAGAGAGTGTAGTGGGTTTAAGTTTAGGTATGAGATTACAGATGAGTGAAGTGGGCACTGGCAGAAAATGAAATTGAGGAGGATTATTGGTAGAGGTTGCGGGAGAACATGGTGTGCTAGGGGATAGCTGGTTGGCTATGGATTGTATAGTTTCAGTGAAAAAAGTATTAAATGAGTCAGCTATTTGGATGGGATTGTTGTGATCAGAGCCAGAGGGAGAGGGAGTATTTGAGCGTCTAGGGTGTAGGTTATTGATACCTTGCCAGAATTTTTGGGGATTATTTTGGTGGGCTTGTTGTAGCTGGTAGTAATAGTTTCTTTAATTGGCTAATATGGCTTTTTTTGTTCTTTATATTCCAGGGCATTTTATGAGAAATCAGGTAAAAAAACATGAGCCAAATCATCATCACAATCATCATTATCAACACCCTTTTTTTCCTATTTTTACACAGAGTCAGGCTGTTATGTCAACCTCCACCACCTCTCTTGATTCAGAGTCACTTTCCTACCTTCTTTGACATTTATGCCTGACTGTTGTGAGTCTTCTGTCATGCAATCTATACATCCCTCAAGTGGATATTTTCATCTCCTCTTTCTTTCTGTCTCTTTCAAATCTGCTTTACTAAATCATCTTCTGTTTTCCTGCATGAGACTAAACCACCATAATCTGTTTTCTTTGACTTTCTCTGTAACTGGGGATACCATGGCTTCTGCTCAAATGTCCTAATTTCTTCATAAGCCTAACATTTTGCATCTTATTACTCACCTCTGGCACTTCATCTTTTCATCTCCATCACCTCAAGCTTTCTCAGCTGCTCTGCCTTCACTACCCAGCTTTCAGTGCCATACAGAAGCACTGATCGCATCACCGATTTGTACACTTTACTTTTTAGCTTCTTTGGCAGTCTTCTGTCACAAAATAGTGCTGTTCCTTTGTGTTATTTGACTGCAATGCCCCTGACTCTAGCAAAACAGCATAATCCATGCAAGTGCAAATATGTCAAAAATTAATGCTATTAAAAAAATGCAAGCAGCAATGTTTTTGGTAAAAAGTGTGTTCTTCATAGTGATAATAGTCTATGCATTCACAGTCTCTACATCAATACTGTAATATAAGGCACACAAACCAAGAATTGTATTTTTTCCAATGTTTCACAACTACTTCTGATATCTTAGAAACTGTACAATCTACACATACAGCAGAGAACTTTTGTACAGACAGAAATGTGCATACTTTGAGATGTTCACACAAATATGAAACATATGCTTGTTTGTATAATTAACCATATAAATAGCACTGAATATTTCTTAAGATGTGCAATTTACAGTGCAAATATCAATCACATACACGCATATATGCTCACTTAGCCTGTTATGCACTTACAGTTCACTGCACTACTTACCTGGATTGGTAATCTGAGCAGGTGAAATTTTGTCACTTCACCCTCTGCTAGTTTTCCTCAGTGAAATGTATAGACACAAATGGCGTGCTACATAATGCATGTTAAACATTTTATGAATTGGTGTGCGTGGATATTGTCTAGCACAGACATTTGTGAATCACTGGTCTAGGAATGTTCCTTGCAGAGCAGTGCACCAGGCTGCTAATGCAAGTTTATTAGCATAGAACACATACCCCTGTTACCATACTTACATGCAGAACAAAACCTCATTCTGGGTAGAGTGATGGTCTATGAACTGGAATAACTTTCCTACTACACTAGACAAGGGGCTCTGATTTGAAACCTAAGTTGCAGTGTAGAGACAGTATAATTTTAATAAAAGTCAGCTTAGTTTAAGAGTAGGTTTAGTTTTAGAGAAAGTGACAGCCAAAATGTAGGAAACCAAAGTACTTTCACTGTTGTTGGTACTAAGAGATACCATTACAGTAACTAGCCATCTGTCCCTAGTGTATTGAAATCATTAAATAATGCTTGCCATGTTGAGCGATGCAGGAGCATTAATGTTAAAGCCAAGATCAAGATATGATGGAAAGCATATTTTTTGTTCAGTTTTTGGGTGCAGCTGTCTTTTGAGGAAGAAGCGATCAATTGTGTGTCTATGCATATCCATATGGAGGGCTTCCTCAGGAAAATCACATGTATATCCTGAAGATAAATGTGCAGATGTGCATTAATATTCATTTTGTAAATAATGTAAAAATGATATTTTTTTCTCCCTTGGTGCTTTCTTTTGCTGGGATCATTCTTAGAAGAAGCCATTTTGTCTTTAGCTGACTGCCATATTTGCTCAGAAATACAGCATTAAACATTGAAATGACAATCCTAAATTTAGTACTATCATGGTTTATCATTTCAGCAGTTGTTTAAAAATGCACCGCAAACAATTTTTTTCATATGTAATGCACTCTGTATTGACATTTGAGATGCCCCACTTTATCATCTGGAAATTATTTATTTTCTCTAAATATTGCATGCTTTTAGCCAACATATATAATTGCCAGTTTAGCAGCAGTAGACGTTTTCTGACAGCTATGAGTTCTCAGTAGTAAGAAATCAACTACAGTGTCTGGCAATTTCATCAACATAACTTCTGTTAATATCAACCTTCTATTATAAGGTATGCTTGGTCGTATTAAGCCGAAATAAAAAATGTGATAGACTTTCTTTGACTAGAAAACACATGACACTGAAATGTGTGTTGCTCAGCTTACAGTACAGTGTTAAGTAGTACATTTACAGGATGATAGCCATTGTTGCTGTGTGTTGTAGCAGCTGTAACATGTAAAAATAAACCTAATACATGTGTGCTGACATCTGGATGGGAAAGTAATAAAATATTGAACTTAGATTACTTCAAGGACATCTGCGGTCAGAAGTTAAAAAATGAACATATTCTTCATATTGTCTCTTGTGTACTGCTAATTATCCCTATAGTACTATAAGTGGATAATATAGTTTCCTTGTTTGCTCTACTTACTAATGGCCTCATGGGAATGCTGTTTTGATGTCATTTTAGCTTTCAACTAAAGATTTTTTTCTCCTACTCTGCATTGTGTCCCCACACTACGATACAATTTTTCAATCCATTTTTAATTTTGTTTCATTCACTTAGAATGATACACCAATTTATTGGTTTATTTATCAATCTATGGGGAAGTATTTTTGCATGTTTTATCATTTACTCCTTTTGATATGTGTTCTTTATCATTTTCTAAACAGACTTTCATGAACAGGGTTTGTTTTAGCTTCAGAATATGAGCAAATGCGATATACTCCTGTGAACCAGTAAAAATTTCTTTCACTTAAGTATCTGATCTTCCATTTACCCACTTTGACAAATACTGATGTAATGTTTCCCTTCTTTTCTTTCACTACTCAGCTGTGACCACAGAATATGTTCTTTCTGTAGCAACACAGTTTCTCCGCTGTTTGATGTAGCAGAGTTGTTAGTCATCATCCCAAGGAACTCAGTAGATTTATGGCCCCTTAGGGAGGGAAAGAAACAATGATATAAGTACCTTTCTATATGGGAACTTCATGTGTCAAAAGTCTTAAATGTAATGGGCAATAAGATGTAGGTGCCAGGGAAACAACAATTCCTAAATCAATATCACAAAATGTATGCATACCCAACATGGTATATAGCAAGAAAACTAAATAGCAGAGAAATACCACATGAAGAGAAAAACAAGCTTTATTATGATATGGTAATGTGTGGATTGTTTTGTGATGAAAATGGATGTCTGACATTTCTTTGATGACCAGTTGACCAGAATTTAATTGCCTAATCATATCTGGTTGAAATTACTGATGGTGCAATTCGACTGTTTACTGTTTTGTGGAATTTCTTCTCCAATGTTATGTTTATCTGGAATTAGTATATATACATATTGGGGCTACTTCAAGAAATGCTTATTTTGATGTTTGGTATTAGTTTACATGTAGGACCAGATTCCATAAAGTTTGTGGAAACTATTTACAGACAGAGTAGCATGCCAAAGGAAGATATCAAAGCACCTGCTGCAGATGCATTTTATGAAGACACACTGAAGGTAGTCCGAGTACTTAATTATTCAGAGTAGGATAATTACAGATTTCATGCATGCCCGTCTGATTCCAAAACACATAGTGCTCACACAGTGCAAATTAAATAGGTTCATAGGTTCATAGGTTCATACTAGGCTATCTGCCCTAGGGCATTTATAAGCCTAGCCAGAGTGTGTTTGGCTTTCGCCACCCATTTTAAATTAATTTTGCTATGCCTTTTTTTTGAGGTTAGTATACTGTGCCTCTGTCTAACAGTGACACAGAAGAGATAGGGGGGGAAAACCTACGATCTCCCATCCACTCATCAAGATTCCTCTTGAGAGTCAATGTGACTCTGCCTAACCTGGACTGGGATTTTATTCCAGAGTGAAGGGAGCCTCTGGGTTATGAATCTGTCCCTCCAGCATGTCCTATTTATTTCAGTGCTGAGGTTCAAGTCTCTCAGCAGTAGCTTCGATGGGATTGGATTTTCTGAGGTGCAGCATGTCCATTAATTCGGTTGGACATGGCTTTATATGTCAGGCACAAATCGCCTCTGAGCAGGCGGTATGCCACTGAGTAGAGCTGGAGTTTCTTTAACCGGCAGCATGGCATCTCTGTTTGAGCCCTTTGATCTCTTGGTGAGGGTACTTTTGGGGTCTTTCCAGTTGCAGCAGGTGTCTAGTAAGGTACATCCCAAAAGGGGCATTGTACTCAATTATGGGCCTGATGAGGGATGAGTAAAAAAGAGGTGACCTCCCCCCTGATAGAGATGAATCCTTTTCATGATTAGGTGGGCTATATAAAATGTTTTCTAACCACTTTGTACGTGGTTGTCAAATGAGAGATTGCTATCAACTTGGGTCCCCAGGTCCCTAATGACTTCTTCTGTACTTAATGGATTACCACCTATGGTGGGTAATTTGTGGGCTTGTTTTTGCAAAAGGGGATGACTATACACTTTTGGCATTTAGCTTGAGGCCATGGCTCTGGCACCAGTTGTCTGTTTCTATGAGGCCCTTTTGGAGGATGCTTGTGTCGGCTGGAGAGTTGATTATGGCACCCAGTTTGCAGTCATCTGCGAACTTGGTCAGCCACAGTCCTTCTGTGTTGGCCTGTACTGCCGAAACAAGAGGCCCCAGGACTAAGCCTTGTGGGATGCCACTTGTAACTGCTTTGGAGTCTGACATGGCTCCAGCAATTCTAACCATGTGGGTTCTGTCCTTGAGCCAGTTTGCAACCCATCTAGTGACATAGGGGTTTATATTTAAGCTGGTGAGTTTATCTATAATGCCCGAGTGGGGTACTGTATCGAAGGCTGTTGCGAGGTCCAGGTAGGCTGTGTGGACCACCTTGCCCGGGGCAATGGCCTTGGTGACTGTTTCAAAGAAATTGACCAGGTTTAAGAGGCAGGATCTGCCCTTAACAAAGCCAAACTGGGTAGGATCCAGTGTCTGTAGGTCCCCAATATCTTTATTTATGAGGTCCATGATGATCCTTTCCATAGCTTTGCAGACAAAGCTAGTCAGCTTATGGGGCGATAGTTTCCAGGATCCGAGTGAGGCACCACTTTGTGGAGAGGGGGACCTGTTTGCACGCGCCTCTTTTGGGTACATATCCTGTAGTAAGGCTAAGATTGAACAGTAGTTTTATGTATGGGTTTAGCTCTTCTTGGAGTTCATGTGGCGCGGCCGGGACACCATCTGGTCCCATTGATGCTGTTTTTTTTTTTGGAGAGGGGCGGCTCTTACCTGAGCATCTGAGATGTCAGGGGCAGCACTCTGTTGGGATAGATATTTGTCCTTTGGGGAGAGGGGGGAGAAGTTGGTGAGAGGGGGAGAAGTTTGCACTGAACCTGTCAGCTAGGATGTTGGCAATGTCTGTGGGCTCGGTGTATTTTTTGTCATTTTGGACTAATTCTGAGCATATCTGGGAATTTCCACCCAGGTTCCTAACATAACTAAAGAAAGCCTTGTGATTATCCTTAGTGTCCTGTGCAATTTTTCTCTCGAAGCTGGCCTTAGACGATTTTATGAGTGCCCGTAGTTTTTTGCTAATACTGATCAGAGATGCCTTCCCTTTTTGGGATTTTGCTCCATCATGTAGTAGCTTCCTCCTTTTATTGTATAGTTTGTTTATGGCTGGGGTCCACCAGACAGGACGTCTGCCTTTGGAGGATTGGGTCTTGGTTTTATTTGGGATTGCATGATCCATGCATTCCTGAAGGTGTTCAATGCGACAAATTGCCATGACATCTCAATTTCTGTAATCCTCAGTGTATAATTTGTGGACTTCAAGGAATAAAATGTAATACTATGGAGTTTGCCAAATTCTGTAGCAAAAGAATGAAACACACATAAAAATGCAACCTGCTGTTAATATACTGTAACAGGCCGCAGTGATACAAGCCATAAACAAGGCTGTGGCTGTGGGTCCTAGCAGGCAGCCTCTTGGGGTCAGAGTAAGGTTGCAACTAAACCAGTTGTTAGACCAGCAAGTAATCAACAGATATTAGCTAGACAGACAACTGGTGCAGGCTGTCTGCAACATGTGTGTTCCACACATGTCTGTGCATGCCCTTTGAGGAAACCCATCCCTCTTGAAACCAAAGTGTGTCTCAGTCAGAGTACTTGCATCTGGGGCATTACAGAGACATATGGGGGTCCTGTGGGAGTGTGACAGATAGTTGCTAGCTACATCCTGGCAAAGTTCCTGGAAGCAATGTGCAACAATGTGGATGATTACATGCACTTCTCACCCACCCCCATGGAGTGGAGAACTGTAATGCACCAGTTTTACAGCACTGCAAACTACTCACTTATACTCAGTGCAATAGATTGCACACACATACCTATCAAGACACCAGTAGATCCTGAAGCAGATCAATACATAAACAGAAAGGGCTAACCATCTAACTGACAGGTAGTGTGTGCAGCAGACGGTAGTATAACATGGCAATGCACCCTGGAAGTGTCTATGATGCTGCCATATGCAGAGAAAGTGGACTGAGGGCTGCATTCCACCAAGGTAAAATACATGAGGGACTACTATTGGGTAAGTACAGGAACACAGCTAGGATGCAAGCTAAGAATACCCCTCACAACAATATCCATTCTGATCAACTGTGTTTTCATTCCCCACAACAGGTAAATGTGGTTATTCACTTGAGTTGTGGTTAATGACACCATATCATGAACCATCCAACCCTGCACAAGAGGCCTACACTACAGCACATGCAACAACCATAAATACCATACAGCATGTATTTGGTGTGCAGAAAGCTAAGCTCAGATGTCAGGACACATCCAGGGGTGCACTGCAATACATACCTGAGAAAGCAGCACAGACATTTACAGTGTGTGCCATGCTGAACAACTTGCTAACCAGAGCACATGGCAGTCTTTCAGCTGCAGGTGTGGCTGAACTAACCCAGGAACCCCAGATGCATGAAGAGGACATCACAAAGGTATCAGAGGAGGATATAGGAGGCAGAAGATACAGTAGGATGCAACCACAAGTACTAGCTCAGACAACATGGCAGAATCTGACCGACAACTTTGAGTAATGACAAGCCACACATACATAAGTACACAGATTAAACATTGATGATGATGCTGTAAAACCTATCCTGCTTCACTTGGTATGACCCCGCATCAGGTCAGGTGCAGTGCTGACTACACTGTGTAAGTGTTGCCTCATGGTAGCCATGACAGTGGGGAGTGATAGAGAAGGCCTGTATGACTCTGTGCGGTGGATGACTTGGCTTGGGCATTGATGAAGAATGCAGCTAGCTGTAAGAACCAAGAGGAATTGCAGGACACATCATCACTGACACTTCAAATGCACTTTGCAGCCCTGGGTTATTCCCTGGGATATGCCTGTTTGAGGACCATTGTGCCTTCAATCAGCCCTAGACATCCACCCCCCCCATCGAGGGCACAGCTGGGGCATCAAGGGAGCCCATTATAGGCCCCCAATCACCCAAAGGTGAGAAGCAGACAATGGAGTATCCACCCTCTTTGCCACCCTGAGTTTGGCAGCCCATCTGTGCAGCTGGGCTACCCGCTCCTGGGTCTTGCATGTCCCTGTGGGTGGGAAGGATGACAATGGGCATCCAACTCACCATGGAGGCTTTCAGTGGTACTGCCACTCAGCTGCCCTCCTGAGGGACATGACAGGATGTCTGCCCCACCCAGTTCCCACTCTCTGGGTGGCATCAGGTGGCCCTTTTCCATGTACCAGAGTCTGGTGGGGGTGTGGTCAGAGAGGGGTGGCTCATCTGTCCGTCCATTGCCTCACTACAGCAACACAGATTGCATCTAATGGCAATTATCCACTAGATGTACAAATTGAGCATCAGATATAACACCATATTCATAATATATTACAATATATAATAACACGAAAAAAAAAGAAACAGTGCAGGACATAATGCAGAACATTTAATAGCCACAGAAAAATATATCACAGTAAAGTAGTAATTTAATACAGGGAGTGAGCTATGTTTATGACACTGTTCGACACAGTAGCATAGTCTAGGACAACCTCACCAATGTCACATACCATGGTCCACTCTGCCCCAACCATGTACAGAAACATGTGGCCCAGGTTGCTCCACAGAGGAGAATGATGGGATGACAACACCATGTTGAGGTGAAGGAGCATGACTGCAAGTTGAAGGCCTTGTTGTGCCTGGTGGGACCACAGCAAATGGGCCAGCAGTGGAACTGTGTGCATTTTGGACCATAGGCACTGATGCTTAATTGGAAATGGTGGTTCTGCAGACAAGTGACCTGCCTCTCCCATGTTGCAATTTACTGAGCATAATCAGGGCATGCAGAACACTTCTTGTACTATAGGACTGCTGCAGTACTGTAGAGGCCAGGGTTTACACTGACTGTGCCACAGCTAGCAGACTGTCATTTTGAGTGGCCAATGACACCCTTATCTCACTGTGTCTGAGCTCCTGGCCTTCATGCATCATACTTAGCTGGTGTGACACATGATCTGTGTCACCTGCAAATGCACAAATTATTGATTGATGATATTGCTGGGAACATTCATTTTCCTGTAGCAGGAGGTGGACACCCACTGGCATCTGGCCTTGCACACCATCTGCATGAATATATCTGCCATGATGCCTTGTTTCAGGTTGTTGTGAGGAAATGCCATCAGCAGCATCTCAAATGGGGGCTGTCATTCAACACACACCTGACAAATCCTCTTGGGAAGATGGTGCTGTTGAAGAGGGATGAACTTCAACTATTGTAGGGAAAAAACAGCATTAGTGATCACATCAATGACAGCATTAACCAGGTAAACACAGTTAAAACATACAGAAGGTTTGACATACACATACCATTCGTATATGCAGTTGATGAGGTTGATGCAGTTTGGCCTAGGAATGGGAAGATGGACACAGTATTAATGGAGGACAACAACAGGATTAACAGCAATGACATGTATGAAATATAGTTAATAGCATACCACTGACACAGGATTAACAGCAATGACATGTATGAAATATAGTTAATAGCATACCACTGACACAGGATTAACAGCAATAACATGTATGAAATATAGTTAATAGCATACACTGACACAGGATTAACAGCAATGACATGTATGAAATATAGTTAATAGCATACCACTGACACAGGATTAACAGCAATGACATGTATGAAATATAGTTAATAGCATACCACTGACACAGGATTAACAGCTATAACATGTATGAAATATAGTTAATAGCATACCACTGACACAGGATTAACAGCAATGACATGTATGAAATATAGTTAATAGCATACCACTGACACAGGATTAACAGCAATAACATGTATGAAATATAGTTAATAGCATACCACTGACACAGGATTAACAGCAATGACATGTATGAAATATAGTTAATAGCTACCACTGACAGACTCCTGCTGTGAAGAGTTTGTGGGTTGTACTGTGGATCCTGCAGTAGGAAAGTAAAGAGAAAAACAACACAGTCATGTATGCAGCAAAATCATTATTGACAGTATCACATATATCACATATACAACACAAAAACAGGGGCTATTGATACTCACATGATGGACGCTGCACCAGTACACCATGTGTAAACTGCCTTCCTTATAAGTGTTGGTCCTATTCCCATCCCATGCTGTTCATTTCTTTAATGTTTATAATATCCATAATTATGACCTTTGCAGGTGTGTATGTATATGTATATATATATATATATATATATATATATATATATATATATATATATATATATATATGTTTTACAACATATAATGACATAATTTCATACATCCATTCTTCTCGTGCATCACAGAACCTATAGCTTAGGCTGCAGATGATTGTGGACTTTGTAGTTTTCCATTATAGTACCACAGTATTGTCTCCTACTACACTATTATATGTCAAAGTAAAAACTCATACATGACTTCTTAAATTCATTCCTCCTAATAAAGGAATTATGCTTAACACAGTCCTGTTTGTTTAAGCTAAAAGGAAAGCCTGTCTGACTGCTTACACATACGCTATCAGTTATGTGTTGATAGCTGTTATTTCTTTACCTTAAAATGTCCAATAAGTGTTTGCAGTTTCCATTTTCATCCATTTGCCACAGGTATTTGAATAACACCTGCAGTACGTTTGTTAAAACATACCACTTGCTGTCTGTTAGCATGGCCTGTAATGAAACCAGCCAATATGCTTACATTTTGGCATGCTGCTGGTTCCAATCCATATAGGTGAACATATCTGAAATGATCTTGTTTTACTTCATTCATAGCATTTCTTTAGAAAAGCATATTCCACTTATTGATATTAATTTTTACATTGTGCATGGTTATGAATAACTGAGTTAGTCACTGAATTCCTACAAATATGCCTGTAGACCATAACACTCTGCTAACATCTGCTTCTTAACAGCAGAGTTAGAGAAGCAGTACCTGTTTGCTTAACAAGAATGTGTACTGGCTGTTACCTCAGCCCATAAGGAAACCAACCAACATGCCTACATCTTGGCATGCTGAGGGTTTCAATCCACATAGGGGAAACATATCTGAAATTGTTTTCTTGGACTAATTCACCCATATTATTTCTTTAGAGAAGCATATTCCACTTATTAATATTATCAAACATTTTTTGCATGGTTTTGAATAACTCTGTTATTTGTCAAATTTGTGTGAACATAATCGTAATCCGTAATGGTCTGCTAACATCAGCTTTTTAACAGCAGGGTTAGTAAAGCTTGCTATGGACTGTTATATGTTTGACCAATGCTTTTGTTAATGTTGTATGCTTTCTAAAAGTGCTATCAAGTTCTGTTTTATCATTAATTATTACATTAATTTAAAGAAAAACATCATTCGCACTTTGCTAAGGAATATTATAATCCTCACAGATACCTTACTGTGTCCCTTATGCACAGCAACTTGTACAGTCCTGTTCACAGAAGCTCTATGATACATGACACTGTCCCACTGTCTGAGGAATGGATGTTTTCCATTACTGTTAATGTTTCTGACCACAGTACTAACATGAATAAAGTTCTGAAACTCTTTACCTGCATGATCAGCCCATGTTCATACTTTGAAATCGTAAGCTAGGATCCATATTAGTAGATTATCCCCCAGCCAGTATCATAAAACAAGTCTTTTCACTGCATTCATAACTTGTACTCCCAGTTAAGGTGGATTAGCTAGGCAGGTAGTTGGCAAGGTTAGAGTTCGGATCTGCATTGTAGTTGTAGGTTTGAATCTTATGTTTTCCAATCCATATTAAAACCTGTATCTAATACTGAAAATGTGTATGGTGCTTATTTAACATTCTTCAGAAATAAATTGTCTAGAAACTGTTCTGAGCAATGTATATCAATGTTATTCGAGGAATATATCATTCATAATTTTTTTCTGTTTCAGGTAATGAAGATCAGACCAAGAACTATGCTCTCTGCATTGAGTGGATATACAGGCTTGAGGAGCAGTGGAGGGAGAGATGTATGTGATTACTTTTTCTGTTCTATGAAATGAAATGCATCTGATCCTTTTTACAGGCCTGTTAACATGTATATTGCTTAGACTGCAGGAATACCCATCATGCATCACTAAGGTAAGTGCAATTATTACACTATAGCTGTGCTTACAACTGTGATTGAAATCCAAATATTTTGAACTATCATGTAGCATTAAGCCATTGTTTCAGCAAACAGTTTTTGAATTTGAGTTTTTGAATTGTACTCCAGAATCTAAATAACAGTTGTGTTGATGTATCTGCCACACATATGTTAAGGTAGATGTTTTGTGTATAAGTCTTAGTGCTTTGCTGTTTTTAAGGTATGGTTTGCTATGTTTGTATGTGTGGCTTAGTTTTCTAGTGATTGCACTGTTGTGCATAGCCTGCCTATTCACACATTGAGTGGGTGTAATATGTGCTGTGTCATTGTTTAAAGACTATATAGCATGTCTTTCAGCTCAACATGGCTATTGCATCTGCTTACAACACCTTGGGTGTTTTTTGTTAAAACACAGTTATAGCTTAAGTTTATGGATAAATGTGCAGATAGATATATCTTTGCAACAGCTCATAATCAGCAGGTATCATCAGGATGTTTGCATTTTGCAGACTACTGATTGGTACTTATTTTAGGTAGATAATGCATACAGTTGTGCACATACAATACTGTTAGTAAAGCATATATTGCATTCTCAAATGTCACAAGCTGTGGTGACTGAACATATAAAATATTTGTTAATGTTGCCTTCCTTATATTGATGTGTGGTCAGCCAATTCACCTGTTGTCGATCTCAGATGTTCGTCACATGGCTTGCCTATTTTCCACAATATTGTCATATAACTTTCTCCGCATTTTAACAATGACACTGGGTGGCTGTTCACATTCATACATTTTTTACAACACTAATGACTAAGGTGGGTGTCTCTATGCCAATACACATTTTCACAAAAGAATAATGACATCCTGTTTAGAAATAGGATATTGAAAGACAGGTATTTATAAGGTACCTCTATCCATGATGGACATGTGTGTCAGTTCCTGTGTAAATTTTTATAATTTTCATATTAATTTCTGCTATGATTTTCATGGGAATGTTCCACATAGACATTCCCCCAGATTCTCAAAAACTTGCACGGTGGACAAGATCGGTGCAGGAGGCCAAGCAGGCAATATGTCCACAGTGCGATCCAGGAACAGCCTGCGGGGTCGTGCACGAGCGCTCCTGCACTAATCTTGAACGGACGAAGTCCTTGTATGCAAATCACCCCATTTGCAGGAGAAATCCATGCAAGTGAGGTGAATCTGTGATCCAGAAAGCTTGTGACCATCTTTGCAGGACTAGTGCAATCAGCAGAAATGTACTCGGTTAGTAACCGAGTACATGTCTGCAAAATCCAAAATGGAGCTATGACAGCCCCAAATAAAGGCTGCATATCAAGACGTACGCATGCCAATGGCCAAGTGTAAGGCCATTGGCATTGCAAACAGTACAAACATTTTAAAAAATCAACTTTTAATTCCTATTAGCCGATCCCGGCTGTGTAAACGTAGGGCAGCGGCGCACAAACAGGATCGGGGGGAAAATAACATAACAAACATAAATTAAGTATTCCAACTAAAATCAGTATTCTGCCATGCAAGTCAATGGCAGGCAGAAGACAACATGGCCAGTGAGTAGTGGTTGCTAAGGGGGGAGGCTCAGTGTGAGACATGTAACTATGCATTATCAGGCAATCCTATGCAAATGAGGGGAAAGATAGTCAATCCCTGTTTTCCCCAGAATGTGAGGCAAGTCCCAACAGTGTAAAAGTATGAATAGCTGGGTACAAGCCTAAAAGTTAGGTGACATCATGGGGGTGTGTGTCAGGCATACTGTAAGTGGATTGGAGCCCTGTGACCTGGGGTTGCTCTTAGCGTAGCACAGCTAAGCTAGGGGGTGTGTCTAAACCTGCCTAGCAGTCATTACAAAACCTAAGCGGGTGTGCGCGCTGTGCACTGGGTCGTACAGGAAGGAAAAAAGAGGTTAAACCAGGAAATAGCAGCAGTGTGCAAATATGAGCACTCTGATTGCGAGGCGCAGACATGGGCTGAAACAGGAAGGCAATGAGAAGGGAAAACAGCAGTAGGAAGGTAATCAATGAGTACTAGCTTAGCTGGCAGATGAAATGTATCAGAACCAGCCAATTACACAGGCAGCAGACCAGCCCAGCCCAGAACACTACTATAAACTATGCAAACACCTACCCCTCCGGTTTTTCCCACACTCTACACCACCGGTGTAAACAAGCGGGGAACTTTTAACATTCACAACTGTAAAATGTTAGGGGCTGCAATAGCTACCATACAACTACTTGTGGAAAAGGCTGAGGATGGTGAGGATGTGAATGCTGCCGAGCAACCCACAGTGAGGAGACGGAGAAGAGTGTACAGACCCAGGGTAACCTACCAAGGGCTACATGAGCTGGAGATAGTGGAGTGCTACAGGGTGGACAGGGACCTCCTACAGCAAATTGTTGAGCTGTGCTGGCCACACCTCACACACAGAACTAACAGAGGGGAACTCATCCCAATGGATACAAAGGTATGTGTAGGCCTAAGAATACCAGCTACAGGTAGCTTCCAAAGGTCAACTGGGGATATGATGGGGATCTCACAGGCATCAGCATCCAGGGTACTCCACCAGTTCCTGGATGCCATGTAAGCACATGTAAGCCTGCTGCTCTTCTCTCAGCTTTTTGTCAGTGATGTCCTTGCTGCAGTGAATTCAGCACATGTCGGTGAGCACATTTACTTCCCAACACCTGTGAGGTGTTGGGCAGCAATATGCAACTGTTCCACCAAATAGCACAATACCCTGAGGTAGTGGGTGATATAGACTGCACACACATATGCATCAAAGCACCACCCAGTGAGTGGGGTAGGGTCTACATCAACTGCAAGGGCTTCCCCTCCATCAACTGCCAGGTCATGTGCAATGCTCAGGTCATAATAATGAACGTGTGTGCTGGCTGCCCTAGAAGCTATAATTATTCCCACATCTGGCATCTGACACAGCTGTACCACATATTTGCCAATGGGGGACACCCATCAGAAATGCACACACACACCCAAACAAGAACTCCATAATGAGGCACATGCACAAACAAGAATCATAATAGAGCATGTGTTTGGGATGCTCACGTCATGGTTCCAGTGCCTGGATGCATCCAGTGGAGCCTTGCAGTACTCACCGGCTACATGTACCCAAATTGTCCTAGTATGTGCCATGCTACACAATATGATCCTGTGGAAACAACTGCAGCAGGAACAGCACGGGCAGGGCCACACAGTCCCCTACCATTGCCAAGGCCTGCACAGGCACAGAGTGACTCAGAGGAGGAACAACCTGAGCCTGCCCCAGTAGACAGAAGGAGGCATGTCCAGTATGCCCTAGCCTTGGCAAAGAGGCAACCCATAGCACATACACTGACACGGGAGGAACCCAGGGAATAACACCTGTCTCTGACTCTCACATACAGTAAAAGGGATGCCAAACATTACACCACATGTGCCTAACCATGTGTAGGGAGTGTACTATGCGCATCTGACATAGGCAGCTCTGCAGCACCACCTTCAATACTGGGATACCCACAAGGTAAGTGACTCACACATGCTAGTTGGGGGAGTCACATACCCAACAACAGTCACAGCCAGCAGGACAGGTGTAGACAAACACAAACAAAGGCTGTGCTATGGCCTCTGAATGAGGCCTATGGGCAACCCCCCAGGCCTACACAGACTGACTACAGCAGGCCAGGCAGTGGGATTTCAGTTGTGAAGGCTAGGGAGTCAGACACGAATATGTAGGTAATTATAAGCTAAGTTCTGTAGTACACTTGTATGCCTCTAGCCAGTGCAATAGCTAAGACCACAGACTGAAATGGAGTACCTGACATACCAGTACAGGCCTAGCAAATGTGTACAAGGGTCAGGTGTGCCCCCCATCCTACACAGACATATAGTAACAGTCAGGTGTGCCCCTCCAATCCTGTGTAGAAATGTATAAAAAGTCAGGTGTGCCCCCCCATGCAGAAATGTAGTAACAGTCAATGCCATCTGATCAATGGATACCCTGCTGAGACAGCATGCAACCTGTCAGTGTACAACACAAATGTCAGCACTGCAGTACAAACTACCTGGACTTGACCCATACATGCAATACAGACGGCCATACTGGGCATGCTCATACACATAGTAAAATGAAGGCAATGTAAGTCAACAACATACTGAAAGGTCACAGTGGGCATGCTCACACACTTAAACACATGAAGGCCATGTCTAAAAACACTAGTGGACCAGACATATCTGGCAGTCACAGTTGTTAGTGCAGACACTTCTCATTATGCACCACCCATGTCTTGCACACACAATGGATAGGAATACAGACATATATGTAAGGACAACACACTATAATAAGCCAAAGGTAGATGGACATAGATGTGTGGAAGAGGGTGACTGTGACAAGGAGCCATCCAGGCCTGTCCCACCCAGCACACAGCCAAAGGGCCCCAAACACATAAGGTGCAGATGTCACTCACTGCAGATACTAGCCACCAGTATCTGTCAGCAGTACAGACTATGTGGTGCACATGCCAGCTGTGCAACATGACTGTACAAGGAAGTAGTCATCTAGTCACTGTATACACTTACCTGGGAAATATGACCCTGTGTGTGCTCGCATGTGGCGTGTCAACCCCTAGACAAATGGGTAATGGCCCATGCACACACACTGCCCTCCCCATAACCCTACTACTATGACAAGCTTGCTGAGGTCATCCAATGTGAAGTACACCTTTGGGAGAACTATGGCCTAGAAATCACTATGGCGCATCCTGTAACTGTGTACTGCTGTAGTGTGATAAGCTAGTTAGGTAGGAGTTCAAATCCCAGACTTGCCAACTGTGTGTGTCTGTCTGACAGTGTAGAGAGCAATGCCTGTTAGAGTAGTCACACCCCCAACAATTTTCATGCACAACTTCAGCAAGGTTGCTGATGTCATCCACCTAGAAATACACCTCTGTGAAGACTGTAGCCCAGTAATTGCCATAGCACGTCCTGTAACTGCATACTACTGTACTGTGCTAAACTAATTAGGTAGGAGTTCTATTCACAGACATGGCAAGTGTGTATGTCTGTCTGTCTGTGTAGAGAGCAATGCTTTTTAGGCCAGCCGCACTCCACACAATCCAAATGCTCAACCTTTGCAAGGCAGCTGATGTCATCCACCTAGTAATACACCTCTAGAAGCTGTAGCCCAGTAATCTCCATAGCGCATCCTGTAACTGCATACCACTGTGGTGTGCTAAACTAGTTAGGTAGGAGTTCTATTCCCAGACTTGGCAACTGTGTGTGTGTCTGTCAGTCTGTGTAGAGAGCGATGCTTTTTAGCCCAGCCATGCTCACCACAATCCAAATGCTCAACTTTTGCAAGGCAGCTGATGTCATCCACCTAGTAATACACCTCTGGAAGCTGCAGTCCAGTAATCTTTGTAGCACATCATGTAACTGCATACTGCTGTAGTGTGATAAACTAGTTAGGTAGGTGTTCTATTCCCTGTGAGTGTGGATGTATGTGTGTGTTCTTATGCCCAGGTAGGGAGCAATGCTTTTGAGTCCATTCACAGACACTACAACCTCCAATGGTCTGCTTTGACAAGTGTGCCAATGTCATCAACTGTGTAATACACCTTTGGGAAAGTGATAGGCTGGTAATCTCCATGGTGCATGCCATAACTGTGTACTGCTGTAGTGTGATAAACTAGTTAAGTAGAAATTCTAACCCAGCCTTAGCAACTGTGTGTGTTTGTGTGTGCATGTCTGACTCTGTCTGTGTAGAAAGCGATGTTTTGTAGAGTAGGCACACCCCCTACAATTTAAATGCTCTACCTTGGTAAGGCAGCTGATATCATCCACCTAGTAATACACCTCTGGTTATTTATTTATTTGCTTGAGTATATGTATTCATTTATTTATTTAAAAAGAATATCAATGAATTTAAAATGGAGAGCATACTTAATAATTAATTTAGACTGTTGTGTGATTTGAAGGTTTATATTAATTATACAAACATGATTGGTTCCTTGTTTTTAAACTGATATAAAAGGTTAATTGTGAACATTTGCTTTTATCTGATGAAGTCCATATGTTTGTGGCGTTCATTCATTTGGTGCTATGTGTGTGAATTTGTTTGGATTTCTATAATATAATAAACTTTGAAGGTCGTTTGCCTTCATTTTCGCTTCCAGTTTGGCTTGTTCTTGGTACACCTCTGGGAAGGTTGTAGCCCAGTAATCTCAGTAGCGTATGCCATAACTGTGTACTGCTGAAGTGTGATTCAGAAGTCTGGTAGGGTTCTATACCCACCCATGGCTGTTCTGGATGTTTTGTGAGTGTTCCACTGTCTGTGTAGGGAGCAATGCATTTTAGGCTAGTCACACGCAGTACATGTCAAATGCTCTACACTGGCAATCCTGCTGATGTCAGCCAATATCATATACACCTTTGGGGAAAGAGTACTGCAGTAATCACTGTGGTGCATACTATAACTGCATAGTGCTGTAGTGTAATAAACTAATTAGGTAGGGGTTCTACTCCCGAATGTGATAGGTGTGCATGTGCATGCATCTGTGTGCGTGTGTGTTTGTACCTCATATCCTGTGTGGAGGAGGGTGTGCGTGTGTGACACCTGGGCCCAATGTGTAGCGGGTTTTGCAATTTTCTTATATGGTGGCCCTAGTACGTATCACAATATCCACTGTACAGGGAAAACAGCTGTGAAATAGCTGAGACCCTGGGGTGCATGTCCATACCCATTCATGTGGCATCAAGGTTAGGCAAACACAGCAACCCCAGTATTACCCAGAGCACACTCACAACCCATGTCTCATACACACACACACACACACACACACACACACACACACACACACACACACACACACACACACACACACACATGGCGAGGCAATAGCCATGATGTGTGTAGTACACTGCATATTGGTGGCTGATAGTAACTATGGTGTGAATGCAGTACGATAGGCACATAATTGCAGACAGTGCGCCTTCATTATGTTTCCCACTGAATGCCTGCAACAACTGTGGTTCCATCACATGTGATCCACAAAGGACATACCATGCCTTACACACATGCCCTGTATGGACAGATGCCACTGACACCAAGGAATACCTGTAGCATGCTATCAATGTAGGTGCAGGGTCAACCTGCTGTCCATTACCTGGCCCCATGACATGAGGGCGGGACTGTCACATCTGATGATGACATTCTGTGTGCACAACATGGGCCAGACAAACCAGGTATACTTCCACATGCCACTGTATCTGAATGTGGAACGTGTGCAAATCCCAAACATCGTCCATGACATGGCGTATAGAGCACATACATACCAAGCATTGCACAACACTGGCCACACAAATTAGCAACCCAGGAGACTGGATGGTGAGTACTATACCCAGCTGTGTGGTCCATTCCAGACACTACACCCCTTAGCCATAATGCAGACCATTCCCATGTGGCCTGATGCCAAGGTATACCCTTCACCCAGCCTTGTACAGCCATCTGGCACCATCAATCCCTACACACCCATGAAGCACTGCACACATGCACGCTGGTACTAGCACCCTGTGTCTGTGTGTGTGGTGTATGATGCTTCCGACCACATTCGCACCCAGTACCATCCCCATTGTCATACTGAAGAATGCTGTCTAATGTCAGAGACTGTCACATACCCTTTGACCATAGAACCCCAGGATAACCCCTTTGGGTTAACCTATGCATTACTGTATTGTGGCAAAGTAAGGGTTAGGAAGTGTATTCGTTACCCTGCCAAGTGTGGCAATGTGTATGAGTCTCTTACAGAGTGTGTCTGTGTTGACACTGACACCTGTTCATGTGGACATGCCCATGTGCTACACCTACTGTATTGCAACAGTGTTGCAGATGTCACTCACCAGCACATATGCGTCTGGACAGCTCACCAAAATGTAAGCTATGTGGCCCATGCAGTAACTGCATACACAGGTGATAGCTATGCATAGTCAGCCAGGTGTTTGAAACCCCGGACTGGTAGGTGTGTGACACACACATGCTTAAGTTTTACTCACCCATACCTTCCCTGACATACATTGTTTCTGTCTGTCCTGCCCACACCCTCTCTGGTGGATGTGGGATGTACACCTGCTTTGCTAGGCAGCAGCCTGTGTTTTGTAAGTGATGGTCATGATCAGCTAATTGTCTCTGCACCAATTGCAGCCCTCCTCTAGCTGAGTGCATATGGAACAGCTGTGGTAGCATTCCCATAGTGAATTGCATGGTAACACACACCAATATCTAGGAACATCATTTTGGTGTTGGCCCTTTACATCCACTGTGGGCAGGAACTAGATCTGTCGTTTGGCAAAATGCATCTCAGATGGATTGGGGATTTACCTCTAACAACTTACACTGTGGAAACAGGGAAACACACAGGAGGGGGATGTGCCTGACCTGACTACAGACTGTAAGTGCTGCTATACTGCATGTGGAGTACTGTTGGTTTAACAGAGTGTGTGTGTGGATATGGATGTCCTGCATATTGTAATACCTGCCATGTCAGTACTATGTTTATGATGAATCTGCATCAGCAGGGTCGTCTGCAGACTGGGCAGTGTGTTGTGTCCTTGGTGTTATGTGATACCCACTGAGCAAGTATCTGTGAACTACAGAAGATAGTGTGAGGATTGTTGTCTGTAGATGGTTAAAGCCCTGACAGGTACTGACTTCATATCCCTCATAGGAAACATGTTGCAACAAACCCTGTTACAACAGTACATGTATGAGGTTATCACAGCAACATGTCAATATTGGCCCTGTATATATGCTTCCAGCCACATATCTGTCACCCCCACCATATCAGATTCAACAGACTATACACACAACTCATTAGGTATGGCTACAGCTTAACTACCATTTGGACAGATTGTGTAGTGTACCATAGCTTCTGCTAGGTGATTGTAGCCATGTCCCCTGTGTAGGGACATTGCCAGCCTGGTACTGACTATTCATTTGCATGCCATTGTCAGGGCCACTATGGTTACATATATGCCAGTGGTATGGCTGCTCTGAGATTGCTGCACATCTGACAGTCTGTGTTATGGGGGGGTTCTATGCATGCTGTTGGACATGAACTGGTATTGTGTAGACTATTACTACCAACATATGTACTATGACAGTGACACAATAACATGCATATATTCCATTGGCCAGATGATCCACCTGCCCACTCCCATCTGACCAGGATACCTGGTGACATCACATGTGTGTGGCAACCTGGGGCCCCCTTGTGTACTGTTACAGCTATACCTTTAGATGGAACTACCCAGGGGATGTTGGCCCACCTCCCTCAGGCACACACCAACATGTCCCTGTTACCTGAGCTCAGGTCTAGGGCCTGTTCCATACCAGGCTTCACAGATACATGAGGGATGTGCCACATCTGTCTGAGGCAACAAGTACACATTCACATGGCCAACATGCTCCTCCTGCTCAGCCACCAGACCTGACCTCAGGATGTGGACTGCTGTTGTGAGTGGAAGTTGGTGGGAGCCTTGTTCTCATTGTACTCATATTGGGAACCATGGTGCGTCCACATCACAGACCACACACACCATCCATGGTGTTTACCCACCACATGTGTCACATACCACCCCTGTAGACATTCCTCTATATCTACCAATCCTGACCACCTCCAAGTGTGTATCTGCCATACTTCCCCATATCCCCATAGCAGACTTCACAGGTGGGGGCATTGTGGTGTCTGTATTGCTATGTGTGCTGCTGCCTCGCACATAGCACACATCATTCTGGTAGTGATATAGGGGACATGTCTTACCATACATATCTGTTAGTGTGTGTGTTTGTACAGATGTAGACATTTGCATATCGTATTTATCTAAATGTGTGTAGATATATGTGACTTCATATATATGTGCACATATATATGTCTACACATGGGTATATGTATATTTCTGGACATACATGCTGATATACATATATACATATATATATATATATATATATCTTTAAATATTATATATGTGACATATGTACACATATGCATACCAGTATGTGGGGTACATTCAGACATCAGCTCCACAATCTCACAACACCTCCCTGCACAGTTGCACTGTTCTGCCTTGCTGCAACACAGACAGTTGCCACATATGGACATGGCTTGACATTAGGGGTGTATATGTAGGAGCTGATGGCAGGTAATCCTATTACACACCTGTGACATTCCGGCATGCTACATTACAGATTCACCTGGGTATCTGCCAGTGATGGGCCATGGCTCCCACATGTTCATCATAATGGCATTACTTCCACCACCAGCTAGTGGCCACGTAATATACATACTTCCCATTACACTACACACACCATGATGGCTTACATATTGTCTAACAGTGCTGACCTGCACAGTAAATGGCTATGGCCCACTACACACAGGGACAGACACTATTGTCCATAGCAGTTGTTCAATTGAACATCATCACAACAACACCTGATGGCACATATAGCTCATTCCACATCATCTATCCCATTATGTTGGACCAGGTACTACATGCTATTACATGTATATATACCTCACATACCTGTTGTGGGAATGATGTCTAGTTGAATCACAGCTGGCTAAATGCCTGCAATGTCAGCTTATTGTTTGAAGAGCTTTGTCATTTCTTTCTTTTTCTCTTCCTCTTTCTCTCTCTCTCTCTCTCTCTCTCTCTCTCCCTCTGTCTCCAGTAAATGGATTTAGCTGCTTTGAATAGATTGCAGCCTGGCTTTAGGTGGTGCACATGATCAGGTGATGGCCTCTGCACCAATCAGTGTCCTCTACTTGCTAACTGCATGCAGCTTGCTGTGTAGTACCTCCAATTACCACTGTCATGGCAACCACCTACTATGAATCCCCACATCACGTGGGCTTGGTCCCTTTACCTTTCCTGTGTGATGGACATCATTCCTGTGTGTGGGCATCAGTGTTACAGACGGCAGGTAGCAATACCTCTTACAGGAGATCCGGCAAACTCAGGCCAGCTACATATTTGTAGGAGGTTCCAGAACTACAGACAGAGTGTGAGTAGAGTTGTGGTATGCTTTGTATAGTACTGGTGTTACAGTGTGCGTGTGTACATACTAGTTTACCTTGGAATGCTGTCAGTCTGCATAGCTCTCACCTGCGGGCCTATCCTCTTGGTGGCCAGAGGAGTGCCTATCATGTTATGTCTATCCTCCACACAGGTACTGTGTCTGATATTTCACTGGCAGTGTGTGTGTTGAGTGCTATCAGTACATGGCTGCATCCATTTATGTTTCTAACCACAATTCCCCTGACTAAGGGTATGTTGCAGACTATCCTGTGACATCGGTGACTTGCTTAGTGTATGGCAACAGTTTTCCACATATGGGCCTGTGTTCCAGCCTCTGTCCTCCACCTACATACCAAGCTTTGCACATATGACATGCTGTCAGGGGTTGTTCTGTAGTGGGCTGTGAGTATATCACACTGCTATTGCTGCCATCAGTCCACTGCTGTTGTATCCCCCACACATATGGTGGAGCTGAGGCCATATATGTGTGGGCTTCACTTACACAATACATGTGTGCCCTTATGCACTCCAGAGGCCAGTGTATGTAACAGTGGTATGTGGCCCTGTATTATTGAGTCTGGGGATACACCATAAATGGCCTAGGCTGTTACAAAATGTGGGGGTATCAGCGGTGTGCTGCACTAAGTTATCTGGATGTACAGTACCATACACTTCACCTATATTTACATTACTTACATAAATCAGGTTATTGCAGGCCTACTGCCTTCTGTCATACAGATTGTTCGGTTTGTCAGTGTGCTTGTGATGGTGTCAGTTATGCCTTGTTATGTAACAGTTACATCCCATTTTGTCAACTGATGTCTTTACCACCTACTGATTTTGTACGGAGTGTAGATAGAGGCTGCTAAGCTATACACCTGCATTACTTACTGTTGATAGTTTGGTATCCTGTGGTCCAGTCTGTATTTACTATTGTACAATATGAAGGGCTTGGCCTGGACAGCAACAATTGTGACCCTTTCCAGCATACTGTATTAGTATAATGGTTGCACAGTTGCATTACTCTGCTTATATGGATGTCAGTGTCTGAACAGCTATAATACATGGCATATAAAACTGTAATAGTACACAACTAACAGTTATCCATTTCTGCAAACCTGTGTGTGGTGTTTTACCCTATGACCTCTCTGTGGGCATATGGTGCAGGCAACGATTGTCATTTGTATGGGTGGCCCATACACTGTCCAATTGGTAAGGTGTTAACTGTAGGCATGGTGACTATTCCATATTGTGTTCACCTTCTACATATGTAGCTTACTGTACATATCTCTGCTTGTGTCTGTGTAGTCACATGTATATATATATATATATATATATATATATATATATATATCTGTATCTGCATATATGTATCTGTGTATATGTATCCTGGGGATGTTGATAGCATCCATATTTTACATCTCCTATGGGAGCCACACTGTACTGCATGATATGTTACCAATACTGGCCTGACATCATACAGGTGGGTTGTAGTACTTTTTACATGTGCACATGTCATGTTAGGTCCTGCTTATGTGATCTGTAACACTTTAGTGTATTGCAGTGTGGATGTGTTTGGCTGTGGTGGGTGGTATGCCTATTTGTACATGATGTATATTGTTTGAGGTGTCTCAACCCCATTACCGGTGCATGTGCACATATTTGTATTTGTCAGTCTACCATTGCTATCTACAGATGTGCGTCTATATATATATATATATATATATATATATATATATATATATATATATATATATATATATTATATGTATATATTACTGTGGATATATATATATAAGATATCTACATCTACTGGTATGTTGTATCTGTTTAGATATTACTATATTTACTCACACAAATACATTTACATGTTGGAATGCATTCTCTGTACTCTTGAATGACTGGGCTGGTTGATATGTTTTGAATACATCAGGGTTATGTATATCTGACATGGCTTAGTGGTAAGACACTTTGCCTATGGTGTGTGGGGTTCTGTGTTGGAGCACAGCAAAGGCTGTTTATTTTGTTGCTGGGCAGAACAAGGGCCGTTGGATACAGAGTGGTTAAGGCATTTAGTCAGCTGTTAGTCGGTTTGCGTGGAGGTAAGCACTGCTAACCTGCCGTTACATCTGCTTACAGGGTGTTAGCTTCAGATTTGCTTAACCAGTTTAGTCATTGCTTACCGCTGCGCAAACAGGCTTAAACCTGCTTACTGCTGCTTAAAAGTTCTTACTCCCACTTACCCCAATGCTACATTATTTATTTATTTTACATTTGTTGACCGGGAAAATCTGACTGGATGCTTGTCCATTTTCAGCGGAGGCCCGGGGAGAAAAGCTCCACAATAAAACTCAGCTAATCATTATGAGTAATACAGAGGTTTTCACATTCATAGAGTGTAACAGACTTAACATAGCTAAGTAACATATTATTCATGCATAGTTTACGTTAACATGTAGGTATTATTCATGCTTAGTTCAAGTTTACATGTCAAGTATGACTGTTGACAAAGGTCAGTTTAAGGTGTAGTTATATTCCAGTTTAACAGTTCTGGATAGGATACACTCAGGTATTCAGGTTAAGATTTAGTTATTCCATACCTGTGTGGTAGAGTAGAAGAGAATAGTGAAGGTGTAGGTAGGTAGGTAGAGGGGAGACATTGTAACTGTATAGTAGGTTGTGGGAATAATTGGTAGGGGAGCAATAGGGAAGGTTTAAAGGATGTTGGAATATGTACGCGAGGCAGGAAGGGAAGTGTCAGTTGCAGTAGTTGATGTAGGGGTATAGAGTGTAAGGTGGGGGGGGTTAGCCAAGTGGTGAGCATGTGCTGATACAAGTGTGCATTAGGTGTTCCTTCAAGTGTTTTTTACATGTGTCCTTTGAGACAGCTGTGGTAATAGATGTGGGTAGGGAGTTCCAGATTCTGCCAATATAGTTCATAGGTTCATAGGTTCTTACTAGGCTATCTGCCCTAGGGCATTTATAAGCCTAGCAAGAATGTGTTTGGCTTTCGCCACCCATTTTAAATTTATTTTGCTATGCCCTTTTTCGAGGTTAGTATACTGTGCCTCTGTCTAACAGTGACACAGAAGTGATACCCGGGGTAAACATATGATCTCCCATCCACTCATCAAGATTCCTCTTGAAGAGAGTCAATGAGGGACTCTGTCTAACCTGGACTGGGATTTTATTCCAGAGTGAAGGGAGCCTCTGGGTTATGAATCTGTCCCTCCAGCATGTCCTATTTATTTCAGTGCTGAGGTTCAAATCTCTGGCATAGCTCGATGGGATTGGATTTTCTGAGGTGCAGCATGTCCATTAATTCTGGGTTGGACATGGCTTTATCGTCAGGCACAGATCGCCTCTGAACAGGCGGTATGCCACTGAGTAGAGCTGGAGTTTCTTTAACCGGCAGCATATGGCATCTGTTTGAGCCCTTTGATCCTCTTGGTGAGGTACTTTTGGGGTTTTTCCAGTTGCTGCAGATGTCTGGTAAGGTACATCCCAAAAGGGCATTGTACTCAATTATGGGCCTGATGAGGTTGAGTAAAGAGGCACGATGACCTCCCTGATCTAGATGTGAATCCCTTCATGATTAGGTGGGCTATATAAAATGTTTTTCTAACCACTTTGGCCACATGGTTTGTCAAATGAGAGATTGCTATCAACTTGGGTCCCCAGGTCCCTAATTACTTCTTCTGTACTTAATGGATTACCACCTATGTGGTAATTTGTGGCACTTTGTTTTGCCAAAGGGATGACTATACACTTTTGGCATTTAGCTTGAGGCCATGGCTCTGGCACCAGTTGTCTGTTTCTATGAGGCCCTTTTGGAGGATGCTTGTGTCGGCTGGAGAGTTGATTATGGCGCCCAGTTTGCAGTCATCTGCGAACTTGGTCAACCACAGTCCTTCCGTGTTGGCGTGTACCTCCGAGAAATATATACCGAACAAGAGAGGTCCCAGGACTGAGCCTTGTGGGACACCACTTGTAACTGGTTTGGAGTCTGACATGGCTCCAGCAATTCTAACCATGTGGGTTCTGTCCTTGAGCCAGTTTGCAATCCATCTAGTGACATAGTGGTTTATATTTAAGCTGGTGAGCTTATCTATAATGCCCGAGTGGGATATTGTATCGAAGGCTTTTGCGAGGTCCAGGTAGGCTGTGTGGACCACCTTCCCCTCGTCAATGGCCTTGGTGACTGTTTCAAAGAAATCAACCAGGTTTAAGAGGCAGGATCTGCCCTTAACAAAGCCTAACTGGGTAGGATACAGTGTCTGTAGGTCCCCAATATCTTTATTTATGAGGTCCATGATGATCCTTTCCATAGCTTTGCAGAACAAGCTAGTCAGGCTTATGGGGCGATAGTTTCCAGGATCCGTTGAGGCACCACCTTTATGGAGAGGGATCACTGTTGCTGTACACCACTCTTTGGGCACATATCCTGTAGTAAGGCTGAGACTGAATAGTAGTTTTATGTTTGGGTTAGCTCTTCTTGGAGTTCATGTAGGACGCAGCCCGGGACACCGTCTGATCCCATTGATGCTGTGTTTTTTGCTTTGGAGAGGGCGGCTCTTACCTGAGCATCTGAGATGTCAAGGGGCATCACTGCTGGGATAGATATTTGCCCTTTTGGTGGGGGAGTTTGCACTGAACCTGTCAGCTAGGATGTTGGCAATGTCTGTGGGCTCAGTGTATTTTTTGTCATTTTGGACTAATTCTGAGCATATCTGGGAATTACCACCCAGGTTCCTAACATAATTAAAGAAAGCCTTGTGATTATCCTTAGTGTCCTGTGCAATTTTTCTCTTGAAGCTGGCCTTAGCCAATTTTGTGAGTGCCCGTAGTTTTTTGCTAATACTGATTAGTGATGCCTTCCCTTTTTGGGATTTTGCTCTATCATTTAGTAGCTTCCTCCTTCTATTGTATAGTTTGTTTATGGCTGGGGTCCACCAGACAGGATGTCTGCCTTTGGAGGATTAGGTCTTGTTTTTATTTGGGATCGCATGATCCATGCATTGCTGAAGGTGTTCATAGAATGCTTTTATAAAGGATTCTGCAGTCTGGGCCATATTTTCCACAGACCCGGGGGGAGACATTGTAACTGTATAGTAGGTTGTGAAGAGGGTGTCACTAAATTGTAACTTTAACCTTTAAAATAAAAGAAAAAGGGGTTGATAGGTAAGTGGTATTAAAGGGGCACAAAGAGGGATAGACAGTAGGGGAAATAGCCTGGGATGTGCAGGAATGCTGAAGAGAAGGTTCACAGCTGTCCATTTCTTCTACAGCGACAACTGTGCATATACACTGAATTTGGAGGTAGATTTGGACACTCACACCCCTGGGTGGGGGTGAGGACAACAATAATACGTTGTGATGCCAGTTAGAATGGCTTACATGCCTACTGTGGGGAGCTGCAGCCATGTGTTCTTTGATGTTATTTAGTGGATTTTGCAACAACAAAATTGGTTATAATGTGCTTTGCCATCTACGATTAACTGTGCTCAGTGGGACTTGTACCAGGAATGCCTGCTCTTTAGGCAACTACTCTGCCCAATTCCCACTATTGCTTACATTCATGAAGTGGTCCAATTAGAACTGCTCCAGCCAACCCTGGCACGCCTCGACCCATAATTTCATACCCATCGCCCCCCCAACAGCTCTCCCTCTGCAGCAATTATCCTTTCTCTTGGGTGCAGGTCAGGTCTAGCCACACCACTACACACTGCCCATTCTCCACTTCTCAGGACCCATCACGTATGCTATCTCAATCCATGGATCATCAGGCTTTCCCAACCTTGTAGTCCAGGAACATACGTGCCCTGGCGTGATGGATAGGTATAATCCTGGAAATCGAATAGTCTGAAATGTTTGGGTTGTCCCGCAAGGGACGTTCCTGTCTTTGTTTCTAGATTAGACTTAACAGATCCACAATGTTTCTCCCACTGGTAGTATCCTGCCTGTGGTTTGGGAAGCAGTGGTTTGTTTACTTTGTGTGTTTGTATGTTTCACCTGTTTGCCTGGGGGGTATTGGTACGTGTAATACATAGGTTGATTGGGACCCCTCACTCCCATTGGCGGTGCCTGTGGTCATTTATGTCATTCTTATCTGCTGTCTCATATCATAGATATATATCTGTGTGTATATATATATATATATATATTGCTGTATTTATATCTAACGACATATAGGTGTATGGACATCTGCATTTGTATATATCCATATGTGGTTATTTATATATATATATATATATATATATATATATATATATATATATATATATATATATATATATATATGCATGCCTATATATGCATACATATGTAATACAGGGAGGGAGAGGTATATATCTATTTAGTTATAGATATATACAAACATACGCACATACATCTACATATTTAGCTTCATGTCCTGTAATGTTGAATGGTATTGCTGGATGCTATGTTTGTGGAAACATCAGGGTTATGTATATTTGTGGTGGCTTAGTGGTAAATCACATTTCCTATGGTGTGCAGGCTCCTGGGTTCGCGCCTTGCAGCAGGAACTGTTTAATTTGTTGCTGGCCAGAACGAGGCCCATTGGATATGGAGTGGTTAAAGCACTTTTATGCTGTTGTCAGCGGGTTTGCGCTAACTTCCAGTGACATCTACTTACACATGGTTAGCCTCTCTGTTGCTTGCTCTGTGTAAGCACTGCTTTCTGTCATGCAAACAAACTTGCACCTGCTTAGTCAAGCTTATTTATCCTTACTACTGATCTATTTTCGACAGTATTAGCCTACTGGTTCTTGGTGGGGGGGGTTGGCAAGTGTATGGGGTTATCATTCATTACACTGCTTCCTACTCCAGTTCACACATATATGTTATTTATTAGGTTATACAACTAAATATATTGATCATAATAGTATTTGACATGGAAATGGAATGTACTGCAGTGGGACTCGAACTGAGATTGACTGCTCGTGAGGCAAATGCTCTGCCCACTACAATATTGCTGTGCTGCTTCCTTTGCACATACCCTGCTTTTATCCTCCTTTTGCTATTTCAGCTACATTAACCATAGCTAAGCGATGGGCATACCCGCCCACCTATAGTTAGCATTGATGGGTGTTTTAAAAACTATAGATGGGTTTCATCTTTTAATTTATATGTCCTGTTGCTGTTGTATGCATGGGAGTCTGTTGGTGGGGATATGGGAACACCTGTGAGTGATCTTGCTCATTTCTTAACAGTTTCTGCTGTTCAACATTGCAGGGGTGTGTTTATTCTGAGAGCTCTGCTCTTAGACACACCCCCTGCACTTGTACATGCTCCGTGTAAGCCTAGGAGCTTGGCCAGCATGCCTTCATTACTATGCATGGCATGCTGCCATGCTGCTCCTAAATGGGCACTTCCGTGCAGGACTAAACTAGTCCTACACAGAAGTTTAGTAAATCCGGGGGATTTACTTTTCATTTCTATATTGTTTTGCAATTCATCTTGACAGACCATGGGACCTGTGGACTTTCTCCTATCAGATGATGATGATGAGCACATGCCAGGTCACTGCTGGAATCTTCAGATGATGATGACGATGATGGTGATGATGATGATGGCAATGATGAAGCAGGACCTGGCCCTTCCCAAGCCATTACACCTGCTGCACCCTGGAGGAGACATCAGGACAGGAACAGAGATGATTACTGGAAGGAGATCTTGGAGGTTGTGACTGATGTGCTCTGAACACAGATAAGGGACATGATGGGGACATTCTTCCAGGATATGGCACGGGCTATCTGCAATTTGTATAGAGAGATAACCAATGAGGCCATTCATGAGTCTCAGCCCCATAAGCTTGGTTCCTCAAGCCTGTAAGTATTATCTGTGTGCTCCACTTGTGTTATACTGCCAACAGGCTGATTGCCATATAATTAATTGGATTGTATATGCACTCTTGTGCATGCATACCATGTAGCTGTCATGCTTTTGTGTTATTATTTGTGACATTTACTTCTATTTCAGTGTGTGCATGGCACACATTAACACATTACACTTTCCTCCCACATTCAGCTGTCCATGCATTGTGGCAGTTAACCTGCAGCTAGTGCTGCAAGACATAGACTGTAAACATGAGTTTTACTGGGGCAAATTACAGACAACATATGTTGTCCATAGTCCAGCAGTAGCACTGCGGTATGTTTTGGAATTGTGTATTGCCATATAATTTATGTGCAACAGAAGGATGACTTGTTCCACATGTATTTTGGATGACAGTTGTTAACATGTCCCACTGGCATGATGTGGTGTTGTGTACCATGCATTGGCAATACTGATGCCACGTGGGATCATATGCAGGTATATCATATCTATGTGCAGTCCTTTTCTGATTGCATTAAGCAGCAATGTAGCATTAATCTATGCACAGTGGTACAGATAATTATTCTTTAACAGTACACTATGCCTTGTTTGCTGTATTTTAATTTTCCACATCCATTACTTATTCACATAAGTTCACACCTTCCACAAATAGTTGTTCACATTAACTGATTATACATGTGTCTGCACATAGTTGGATCTACACCATCACACAATTGTACCTTAGACATGTCACTTACTGCTGATGTGCTGTTATGATGCTCACCTGAGTGCACTCAGCTCAGTATTTAGCAGGGTGAGTGGCATACATCTGCATTTGTTTATTCAGCATTTGCATGACAGTATATGTGTATGTGCTTGAAATTCTTTTTTTTAAACATTTTTTATTGATCTTCATGAAATAAAATAATACAAGAAATATGATATATAAATATGCACAATATATGTCTTAAAACATCATAACATGGAACAATAACTATTTACAATGTACATAACAGATATAATGTCATTGTTGTGATTATATTTTATCTAGTAATTTTTCAAGCTTTAACCAAGTTAATTTCTTATGTGTTATCTTAGTAGTTCTTTCTGAAATAGTTTGCAACTCCCTGTTACATACAAGTTTAGCTAATAGTAAAAAATCTGTAAATGATATGATTTTTTTACACTTCCAATTTGACGTAATGATTTTTCTTGCAATGGCAAGCAAGGACCAAAGAAGGTGCACCTGTATTTTTGGGGATATGTGTTGGTATCGGTGCACTGAACAGTAATAATAAGTCAGATACTTCACACTTGTCCGACCACAATGCTTTTATGAAATTTCTGAACTCTATCCAGAATGGAGTTACTATTTTACATGTAAGAAACATGTCTACCCAATCTGCACAAAGTATTTCCTCACATCTCCAACATTTATTAAGATTATTTTTTGATATCAAGTCCATCTTATGTGGGGTAATAAAGCTCCTATATGTATTTCCAAGTGACGATATTCCAAGAAGGGGATGACGTTGTGCTGCTAATTGACTTAAGTACTAATTCTTTATCACTATCTGAAAAAATGGATTTGTTTATTCTTTCTGTGAAATTCCATAAGGAGTCCTCTGGGATTTGCATATTGGTTCGTAATGATTTATATATATATACTTGACAATGATAGAATGTTATTAACATGCAAGGTGTTTGTTTCACAAAGAAGAGAAAGTATTTTAGGTATAGGTGTTGTGTTGGTGGTATGACATATTTTGAATTCATTAACTATGTATTCTCTAAATATGTGTATGTTCAACCAGTTGTTATGCTTTATGTTATATCTGGCCATAAGAGAACATGGTTTGTGGATATTATTATTGTATAGAAACTGGTGCCAGAAAACTAAAGCATTTTCTTCCATTACTTTTATTTTAGATACGTTGAAAGAGTCCAGACATGTCTTCATGTATGCTATGGGAAATATTAAAAATATTAAGCTTTTTATCATATGATTTTTGTTTATTATCGTTTTAAAATGATCTAATATATAATTAGTGAAAAGCGAGTTTTTTAATCTTATTGGTATTGTTGAAATGGTCTTTGATTTTTTTCATTTTCTGAGAACATATTATTGTCAATATTTGTGTCTATGTTAGATAATAAGATACTTACATGGAGATTTTTCCAATTAGAACTATATTTGGAGTTTAACCATTGGCTCATTACATTAAGTATGGTCGATTCCACATAAAGTTCTAAATTTGGGAATGCTATTCCCCCATCTTTCCAGCTTCTGTAATGCCAAGCATGGCTGATTCTTGGCTTTTGAGGAAACTGTAGGAAATTTAATAACATAGAATTTAGTTGCTTCATTAACTTTTTGGATGGGGAGGCAATTAAAGTTTGCAAGTAGAACACAATTTTGGGTAATATGATCATTTTTATTAATGACAGTCTTTCTTCTATCATGAAATACATTTTATTCCATCTATTTAAAAATTCCTTAACTGTGGATAATAGGTATTTATCATTTGTTTTTAAAGTATTATTCCAGTTTGACGTTATGTATATTCCTAACTACTTAATGGTGTAATTTGCCCAGTTAAAATTATTGTGTTTTCTTAGTAAAGTGTTTACTTTTTTATTTATTAATAATATTTCTGTTTTGGTGTGATTAAAGCTTAGGCCCAAAACCTCTTCAAAAACTTGCAGGGATTTTATTATATGCTCTATAGAGGAATCTATATTTCCAATTGTTAGGATGACATCATCCGCAAAAAGTTGTATTTTAGAATTGTAGCTTGGACTAACAGAAAATCCCCTTATATTAGAATTTGCTCTTATGAAGTTAGCTAGAGGTTCAACTGCTAGGGCAAATAATAAGGGGGAGAGTGGGCAGCCTTATTTAGTACCTTTTAAGATGTTGAGCGGACCTGATAAAAAAGCACCAGTTTTGATGTATGATATTGAGTTAACATATTTTCTGTTAGTTATATAGATAAAGTCATGGGAGAAGTTATATACTTCTAATACTTTAAATAAATAGGACCAATTTATACAGTCAAAAGCCTTAAGTCTAGGCTAATAATTGATAGTTCTTTTTTTTCCTGTTAGCATGATCTACTAAGGAAAGGAGCCTGATAACATTGTCTTGTACTCTTCTATTTAGGATGAAGCCTGTTTGATCATCACCTATTATTTTAGGTATCAGTTGATTTAATCTGCTAGCTAATATTGATGTAAAAATGTTATAGTCCACATTTAATAGTGAAATGGGACAATATGAAGTTACTATTTTGGGGTCTTTGTTATGTTTTAGGATAGGGAAAATCATGGCATATTTCCAGGAGGGAAATGAACTTGTCTTTTTTCTAAATTCCTCAAAAGCTTGTAAAAGTATCTTTAATGTATCGTCTGTGTGTACTTTATAAATTTTTCCTATTAATCCATCTAATTTATTATTCTTAAGGTTTTGAATCCTCTCTTTTAGTTCACTTAATGTTATTGGTTTGAGAAGTTTGGTATTCTGTTCTATTGATAGTTTGTTGCCTATGTTCTCATTTAAGAAGTTATCTTTTGGGACATTGTTATTAATATTTGTATTTGTGTTATTTATTATTTCGTGATGTTTTCTGAAAGTCTCAAGAATTTCTTCTAAATCTGTTACAGTTTCAGTTTTATTTTTAGTTTCATCAACAATTTCCCTTATATGTTTAACATTGGTTAAGTTTTTTGATTTTGCAACTAATCTATGCATGTTATTTGGGTTAACAGAGTAAGACTGTATTTTGATTCTTTCTAAATTTATTGCCACTTTGTGATTAAGAATTTCCATGTAATCAAGGTTTAATTGTTTCAGTTCTGTATTTGTGTTTATGTCTTTATTATTTAGATTTCTTTTTAGTTCATCAATTTTTTGATTGTAGTCTCTATAGCGTACTATCCCATTCCTTTCGTTTGTTTAGGTACCAGGTTTTGATTTTACAATAGATGTAAGATTTCAGCATATCCCAGACAATAACTTTAGAAGTACTATCATTGTCATTTATGTCTAAAAATATTTTGATTTCTTTCAGTAACCATTCCTTAAACCCGGTTATCTTAACAATGTATGCTGGCATTCTTTGCCAATATACTAGGTGACTAGATTTCATGTTGATTTTAAAGAAAATAGCATTGTGGTCAGACATTGGACAGGAGCTAATGAAAACTTCCTGAATTTTTGAGAGTAAATAATCTGTTACCAATACCTTATCGATGGTAGTTTGTGTACCAAATCTGTATGAGTAATGTGTGTATTTTAGGGATTTGGGTTCTATTTTTTCATAAATATCTCTTATATTTGAATTATTGATGAAGTTATCCAGTCTTTTAGCAGGTGCAGATATCTTAAACTTATCACATTTAGTAGTGTCACTTCTGGAGAGAATACAGTTAAAATCACCTGCATATATTATTTCTCCTTTAGATTTGATTGCAAGTAAGTCAATATATTTATTCATTGCAGCACCAATACCAGGTATCCAATAAGTGTTCGCTAATGTGATTAGTTTTTTTATTTATTTCTAGAATAATTAAGCAGAGCATGCCATTTTTGTCTGAATATGTGTTGATCATTTTAGGTATTGGTAGTGTTTTCCTCCACAATATCATGGTACCTCTTCTTTTGGTCCAAAAATGCAATTCTGCAAGTATAGAGTAGCAAGAATGCAATATCTACTTTGTTAGTTTTCAAATATTTGGTTAAGCTTCCTCTCTTTATATGATTGTTGAGTCTATTTACATTTAAGGAAAAACATTTATATGAAAACATTCCTATATATTGTGTTAGATAGTAAAGATTCTGCTATGAGCATAACATGAACACTGAGTATAACTGTAAAACATTTAAAACTATTCACAAGTCTAAACATGGAATATTTAATTCCTGGTTTAATGAGAAATTCCTCAAAACCACCTTTGTCCATCCTAAGAACAGTAATCTACATCTGTTCTGTGCTACTGCCATTACAATAACTGTATAGAATGTAATAAGAAGTGAGAAAAATAAAATGCTACTCCTTAGAATTGTTACTGATTTGAGTAGTGATATATCAACGTGTGTGAAATTAAAGTTAATAAATTGTTTGTGGTAGTTATGTATATTAGAAGTAGTTATCTTTGTACAATCAAATCAGAGAGTTATTTTTAAAACAAAAGCCCTAGTGTATTGTTACAGGAGTAAGAGTTACAGGAGTTACAGGAGTTTCGAAACAGTCACTAAGGCCATTGATGAGGGTAAGGCAGTTCACACAGCCTACCTTGACCTAGCAAAAGCGTTTGACACAATACCCCACTCGGGCATCATAGAAAAGCTCACCAGCTTAGATGTAAACCCATATGTCACAAGATGGGTTGCAAACTGGCTCAAGGACAGAACCCACAGGGTTAGAGTTGCTGGTGCCATGTCAGACTCTAAGCCGGTCACGAGCGGTGTCCCACAGGGCTCAGTCCTGGGCCCCCTCTTGTTTGGCATTTATTTTTCTGAAGTGCAGGCAAACATAGGGGGATTGTGGCTGACAAAAATTGCAGATGACTGCAAACTGGGCACCATAATTGACACTCCATCAGACACAGACATCCTCCAGAGAGGTCTCATAGAAATGGATAACTGGTGCCAGAGCCATGGCCTTAAGCTAAATGCCAAAAAATGTATAGTCATACCCTTTGGGAAAAACAAGGTAACCCCTAATTACCACATAGGTGGTAATCCATTAAACACGGAAGAAGTTATCAGGGACCTGGGGACCCAAGTTGACAGTAACCTCTCTTTTGACACTCACATTGCCAAAGTGGTTAGGAAGACCTTCTACATTGCCCACCTGATCATGAAGGGATGCACATCCAGATCAGGAGAGGTCATTGTACTCCTGTACTCTTCACTTATCAGACCAATGATTGAGTACAACGCCCCATTCGGAATGTACCTTACCCGACACCTGCAGCAGTTGGAAAGACCCCAAAAGTTCTTCACCAAAAGGATAAAGGGACTCAAACATATGTCATACACTGCCCGACTGAAGAAACTCCAGCTCTATTCAGTCACATACCATCTGCTCAAAGGTGATCTGTGCCTGACATACAAGGCCATGTCCAACCCGGAATTAATGGACATGCTCCACCTCAAAAAATCCAAATCCACCAGAGCCACGAGAGCAAGAGACTTAAACCTCAACACGGATATAAATAGGATGTGCTGGAGGGACAGATTCATCACCCAGAGACTCCCTACACTATGGAACAGAATCCCAGTCCATGTGAGGCAGAGCCCCTCACTGACTATGTTCAAGAAAAATCTTGACGAGTGGATGGGAGATCGTAGGTTTACCCCAGGAATCATCTCTGTGTCACTGCTGGACAGAGGCACAGCAAACTAATGGATATAGTATTCTCATCCTAAGGGGTGGTGAAAGCCACACACACTCTGGCTAGGCTTATAAATGCCCTAGTGCAGATAGCCTAGTATGAACCTATGAACCTAAGAGAATAGTAATGCCTTTAGGTAGCTTATGTTTAGCTAGGAGTCTAAAAGGTTTTTCAGATAGATTTAATAAAAAACATGGAACTATCAACAATTTTAAGTAAAAGCTATTAAGATTTCAGATAAATATTAAAATTAAGCAAATCACTTAAATCCGTACTTGGTTCAATCGCCTACATCTATATGATGTTACTATTTTCTTTCATTGGAAAAGCGGGATGATGCTGAGTAAAATAGATCTCTAAAATTATGTCTATTTGCAGTCTGTGGAGTCAGCAGATCATTTACTAATGTTTTGAGATGCGAGAAGTGACTAAAGTATCTGATAAAATCACATGCTAGTACAAGCGGGAAACACAGACTTTACAAAGGGAGCATCTCGTGCGAGAGTGTGAAACAAATCATGCAACCATATGGGATGGAAGCCTACTTTGTCTGAAAAATATAACTAGGACGACTATAATCTTTTGTAGTGTAAACATCTTGCCTTCTTTAAGTAATGCATAAATGTACATGTATTAAACTAGAGAACACAATAGCTATCCAAACACTAGTAAGTAACTCTCTCTGTACAGTAATAAGAACAGGTATTGCAAGTCCTGGCAATAACAAATGAAGAAATTACTAATGTCTGACTTCTGTACATATTATGCTATGGACAGCTATAAACATGCTTATGTATAAATGGCAATGATGACACAGTAATATGCAACAGTTAAACAGCAAATGCTATAAATACACAGGTAAAGTAGGTTTGAATACCTCAGACCCCTATATACTGTTATGTAAACATAATGCAACAGGTTGCAAAATTGCTGTCAGCAATAGAAATGTCTCAATACATGTGCAAGGGTGATCACAACAAAATGGAAAGAGTTCACATATCTAGGTGCATATTATAAGGGTGGTTGTGTGTTAGTCATCTAGAGCTATACCTATGTATACCTAGTTAGAACAATGCATATGAACTACAAATGTATGCCAAAGTTCATGATTACTGACCTATGCATATATATCTTAGAATAAGCTATGTTCAAAAAGGTTAGTTATTAATGCTAGATAACAAAACATGTATCTAGAATCTAGTAAGCAACTCTCTCTGTAAATTTATGAGAGCTGGTACTTTTTTACAGATTGTAGTTAAATAAGAACCTTGGTCTTTTAAAAGCATACATATCTTACTTTCATCTAAATGGGGATATAGATAAGTCAATTGAACTAAGGAAAGCACAATAATTGTCATAAAAAGAAAAGGAAAGAAACAGACAAAAAAAATATTTCTGTATGCTAAATATTTTCATTAACTGAACACATAGAAGCCTTTCTGCAAACCTATCTGTGAACTTCAATTAAATGCTTGTTTAAATATCTGCATTGTTACAAGTAATTAAAACGCTGAATATGCATTTTAACAAAGTCAAAATATTTAGCATTAAAAAAAAGTTTCTATAACAATGTGCAGCATTTAGTACTTACATGAAGCAAATCCTTTCATTTCTTAATAGTCCTTGTGTTCTTGGCAATTCTGCGGCATTAACTTCCTAATTCTCATCAGATATCATCTGAGCATGCTGAGAGGTCAAAGGTCACACTGCACATCTATTTGCACTGTTACAGTGATGTAATCAGCTTACAAACAAGCAGGAAGTGTTCGAGACTCAAGAAAGAGTTCTTTTGAAGCTTTTTGAATTTTCGGCAGCAAAATACAGTACGAAGGTAATTTAAACAAGTATTATGCTCAAAATGTTGTATGGCTCTCGTGCATAGCAAAAAAAAAAAAAAAAAAAAAAAAAACAGGCAGCGAGAGTTAAGTAAATCATACAGTAAAATGCTTAAAATATTTCTTTTTGAACAGTAAATCTGTACATTTTAAAGCCCTTTCCCCTTCCACTTCCCTCAGCTTTAACATACATTTTTAATATAAAATTAGCACTATTTACATATTAAATAAAAACATTTCTGCTATCTATCTCATGTTAATTTATAAAGCCAAAAGTCTGTGTGGAATGTTTGTATGGTCACAACAGATGTATACTTTGTGTAGAAATCTTATTATAACTTTATATGATGGGTATAGTGTGTTAATTGTAATAGGTTTAAATGGAAGTAGTATGAATCATTTGCATACTGTGTGAAGCTGTTGTTTGAAGGCTATTGTCATTTGCTGACTGTGTCTGTGAGATTAATAGAACAGTGTGAATGGATAGAAAAGAGAGGAAGTAAAAAAAATATATCAATAAGTGCTGGATAGCAATGATATATTACCACTGATGTAATGCATAGCCTGCATGATAAATGTTTGCTGTAAGGTGTTTATATTACTGCAACTTATTTTTAAGTAAATATTTAAACAAGTTTGTTTATATTGAAGTACTTAGCAACTGTATATATTATTTATGCAAAATAAAAGGAAAAGAATGAAAAACAGAAGAAAGTAAGAAAAAGGAGAGCAGGATTGAGAAATAGAAAAAGGTAATATAGAAGAAAGCAGGCTAAAGTATATATATATATATATATATATATATATATATATATATATATATATATATATATATTTACTAAATAAGTAGAAAGTTTGTACCTTATGATTCCATTTGTATCCTGTGTTTTCAGATGTATTATTTGTTAATAAGTTTTGAGAGTGATGTTTTTTATACTATTTCCCCTTAAGCTTCTTACTAGATTTGTCAGCTGTAGTTATTTTACAATTAGTTGCTTTTCCTCACAAAGGATGATGCTTCTTCAAGAGAACTGAATATTTTTTTTTCAATAATAAATCTTTATTCTTTTCCATTTGTTAATACAACACTACAACATATGTACATTATATACATGAATGCTTCCAACAGTTACATAAGATCATTATACATTAAGATACAATTCTAAAAAAAGGTATTAAAAAAGAAAAAGAGAGAAAAGAAAGAAGGAAAAAAGATCTAATATTAATATAAGGTTTATCTATACTAATCTCCATATTAAATATGTACTTCCCGGGGAAAAGTGGATTAGAACATTAAGCTAACACAATGTTGAAGATTTGCTCCCATATTTTTGTATTATTTATATTTTTACACGAAAACTGCCAGACAAACTATTAAAATAAAAACCTCGATGGAAGCTGCAGCAGGCGTAGTAGAATAAATCCAGTAGTCAAGCGATAGCTGTAAAAGCTGTTGTGTTAGCACTTTATTAAACAAGAACTTTCGGTAGGTTAATAACCCACCTTCCTCAGACAAAACAGTTACTAAAAAGGAATAGGGAGTTTAAATACACTTGTCCCTCCCAGTTAATCACAGTTTAATTGATTTCCATCTTCAATTAAATGAATTCCTTTTAACCATTTGTGTGCATTACAAATAAAAACAATTTTTTGTGTATTAGTAAAACACTATTCTTAAAACACATTATTTAAAAACATCCTTTAAAAATGATCTTTAAGTACAGGTTGTTAAAATTATTTTTCATGTTAATTAAATGATGTAACATACAGTAATCCAACCCTTTAGAAATACAGAATTGTTTCTGCTTAAATTACAATTGTGTAAACCAGTGTTTTTGATAGAGTGATCACAAGCTCCTATAACTATACAAGGGAGGGAGGAGGGCAACCACCCTTTTTTAAAACACAGCAAAACCAAAAGAACATTCACCCACACCTAACCTTTTTTAGTTAGGGCATATGTATTTACAAATAATGTAAGAGTAATACCCTGAGCTACCCTTAGCTTAATCCATTCACCCATTAACAGCCCACGACTGTTGTGACCGTACTGTGTCATGGGTCAATAAGTTTGCTTATTAGGAAGTCTGAAAAAATAGCATGGTACATAAGGTTAACTATCCAAACCAAATAAATGTGTTATCTCCTCATGGCCATGATTTTGAGAATGCAGGACAGAGAAACTGCGTCGTTTAGGCCAGGAAAAATGTACGCTCCTGTCCTAACCTGCCATTTAATTAACATGAAAAATAATTTTAACAACCTGTACTTAAAGATCATTTTTAAAGGATGTTTTTAAATAATGTGTTTTTAAGAATAGTGTTTTTACTAATACACAAAAAATTGTTTTTATTTGTAATGCACACAAATGGTTAAAAGGAATTCATTTAATTGAAGATGGAAATCAATTAAACTGTGATTAACTGGGAGGGACAAGTGTATTTAAACTCCCTATTCCTTTTTAGTAACTGTTTTGTCTGAGGAAGGTGGGTTATTAACCTACCGAAAGTTCTTGTTTAATAAAGTGCTAACACAACAGCTTTTACAGCTATCGCTTGACTACTGGATTTATTCTACTACGCCTGCTGCAGCTTCCATCGAGGTTTTTATTATTTATATTTTTCTTATGATCTTTAATTAGTAATTTATGTGCTAAAATATGTTTTATCGCTACACTTTTAAAGTTTTCCCATGAAGTCAAAGATGAATTCAGCCAATTTGTAGCTATATAAAGCTTCATTAACAAGAAAATATTTATGAGTATGATCACTTGGGATCTATTCAAGTCATTCAGAGGAATATGAAGAATCATAAACTCCCAAGAAAGTGTGGACTGTTGATAACCCATTTTTTGTAATTGAATTTTTAGAGAATTCCAAAGTTTGAATATACATTTACAGCTCCAGAATATGTGTAAAAGGTCAGCGGTTTGATCAATACAATATGGACATTTAGGTGAATTTTTCGAGTTGAATTTATGTAAGCTGAGGCGAGTGTAGTAAGCATTATTAAGTATAATCAGCTGAGTGAATAATAGCTTTTGAAGAGATACTGATCTTAAAGTTAGATTAATTGCTTTCAATATTTTATTATCATCACTCAGTAATAATTTATCCTTCCAATACTGAGATAAAAGTATTTGGTTACTATATTTCACATCTTTTATCAAATTATATGAAGCCGTTATATATTTGAAGTCTTGCATAAGAGTTTGCCATAAGTTTGAACACATGGTTAAGTCTTCTTCATTAATTTTAAAATTACTAAAATAAGTTATTGAAAGATCCTATAATTGTCTCATTATAATTAAATAAGAGTTAGGAAGGCTCAGCTCTCTTAACATGTCGTGTATTGAGATACCAAGAAAGGGATATAAATCAAGTATGGTTAAATCAATTATAAGTGGGAATTTTTTAAGATCTATCAATTGATTACCAATTTTCAAATTCGGGTTCTTATGAAATGGTTGAAAGGTCATCATATACTGTAAGAGATTTAGTGATTTAAACAGGTTTTGTATTGATATTATATATAATTTAATATGTTCCATCAAAGCATATATTTTAAAGGTATCTTTATTTAAAAAAGGTAATGCCTTAAAATTAATACCCAATTTGACAACATGTTTGTAATTCAAAATCAACCACTTGGGTGACCATTTAGTACTGGACTTATCAAAGTTAACCACTCTTAGAATTCTATTAGCATTTATTATTAAATAATATGCTTCAAAGTTTGGTAATTCTAAACCACCCTTATTTTTCGGAGTCATCAGTTTATCATAGGATATTCTAGTTTTCCTAGGTTCCAATTTATTTATTTTATTTTTATTTTACATTTGTTTACCGGGCTAGTCTAACTGGATACATGTCCATTTTCAGTAGAGGCCCGGGAGAACTCCTAGGTAAATACAGCTAAATTAACAAATTTCTGTGAGTCAAGAATATAAACAAAATCAATACAAAAAATAAAAGCAAAAACAGACTGATTTACAGGATAAAGTTTAACAATTCAAAGTAAATAGTCAGTATAGAATTCAATCTTAACAGTAGAACCAATACAAATCTACCTAATTCCATATGAAGTTGTTTAAAGAATTTCCTAGAAATTGAGACTTGAGTAGCTCGAAAAATATATAATATTCTGGGGAGAACATTCATTTTAATAATTGAAGTCTTTGCCATTATTGTAATTTCAGATTATTCCATCTTTTTAAATCAGACAGTATATGATCCCAAATTAGCTTGACATTGTTCACATAAAATTCTCTATTATCTGTTGAGAAAACAATACCTAAATATTTTATTTTTTCTTCGGATTTTACCTGACCTACCAATGGTAAAAGCAAAAAGGGTGTAGGCGTCTTTAAGGGAAATAAATTGTTTTTTTTTTAATTTATTTTGTAATTAAGATATTTCTGCAAAATCTTCCATTGCCTTTAATATCTTCTTAGTATCTGAAACAGGCGTCGTACAATAAATATTAAGATCATTAGCAAAAGCAGCCATAGATATTTTCATACCATATATTATTGGAGCATTATGATAAATATTTTGCTTAATATGTAAAAATAGTGGTTCTAGATATAAATTGAATAAAATAGGAGATAGCGGACATCCTTGACGGGTACCATTCTTAATTTGTATTCTTTTTGAGAAATTTTTATTAATATATAAAGTTGTATAGGGATTATTTTATAATTTTTTAATGTTAAAATGAAGTCTTGGTGTATATTAAAATATGATAGAATATCAAACAAAAATTTTAAATTAACTCTATCGAAAGCTTTTTGAGCATCAATTATGAGTGCGTAAACATTAAGATTTTTATGAGTGTCATAAGAAATGAGTGTATGAAGTGATAACGTATTATCGGTAGTTTGTCTACCATTTATAAAGCCAGCTTGTTCATCAGATATTATTAGGTTTATTAGTTTCTTTAATCTATTGGCTAAAATAAATGTCATAATTTTCATATCTATATTTAAAAGTGAAATGGGTCTATAGTTATCCAGATTTTGAAGATCTGCATTCTCTTTAGGTATAAGAATTGTTTTCGAAGCATTAAAATGTGGATCATTAATTTTATTGTTAATTATATAATTAAATACTTGTGGAAGTATTTTACCCGGTATATCACCAAACGTTTTGTAAAATTCAGAAGTCAAACCATCCGGTCCTGGAGCTTTATGTGGCTTCAAATTATTAATTGTATCTGTTATCTCCTCAGAGGAAATTGGTTTGATTAAACTCTCATGAGACTCATCACCCATTTTCGGAAAAGTAATCTTCTGCAAAAAATCATTATTACTCTTATGTATAAGTAATTCCTGATGTTCACCGTAAATTTGAGAGAATATTAATTCAAAGGTATTCATAATGTCTTCAGTATTGGTATATCTTTTATTATTAAACTGTATTTCAGAAATTTGAGAAGGTATTTTCGATTGATTAATTATACGAGCTAGTGCTTTTGATGGGGTCTGAATATGATTAGCGTATTTTACCAGTATTTTCTGTTCATAAAATGACAATTTACTATTTTGTAGTAAAAAAAGATCTTTTTGGCATTTTAATAGCTCTGTTTCAGTTTGTTTACTATAGTTCCCGATTAAATCTTGATCTAGTAACTTAATTTTAGTTTCCAATTCTTGTATGTCTCTAGTTTGTATTTTCTTATAATAAGTAGCCTTTTGGAGAAAAAATTCTCTTATTTGTGCTTTGGTCATTGCCCATTCTATATCAGATGGATGCCGGTGTTTAGAAAGATTAAGTAGTAGGTGATTGCAGGCCTCTTGGATTTCTTTAGTTATGTCTGCTTTATTTAATAAATACGGATTTAGAGACCAATTATAACCTCTATGACGCCTACTATTTCTAATGTCTTTGTTAAAAATTAATGTGATTCTAGAATGATCCGATAAGTGTCGAGCTTGTATAGATACACAAGGATCTAAAGTAATTAGTATGTCTGAAATTAGGAAAAAATCAATCCTAGACCACATTTTATGACAATTTGAATAAAATGTAAAGTTATTTGAGTTTAGTTGATTGTTTGTATATTTAAATGGGTCATATCATTTGAAATCTGTTTTAAGTTCCTTTAATGCTATCACTGCTTGATTATTAAAAGACCTGTGTGAACTTGATTTATCTAATTTGGGATCTTGATATGTATTCCAATCACCTCCTATTATTATATAACAGTTATTTAATTGAGTCAGGATAAAATAAAGTGATGCTATAAAAAGTTGTTGATTGGTACATGGGGCATATATATTAATAAGTGCCACAGGTTTATCATAAAGTGTAGATGAAAGAATCACATAACACCATCTTCCCTCTTTGTCTATTTTAAAATCTAGAATTTTCTCTTGATACTGATTTTTAATGATAATAGCCACTCCTGCACTATTAGTTGTTCCCTCTGAAGCTACCACCTCTCTAATCCATTTCTTACTTTTAAGAACAGCCCATTGGTCATTGGTCAAGTGGGTTTCTTGTAATAAGATAAAATATGCCTTTGATTGGAAAAATAAATGAAAAAATAATTTCCTTTTTTTCATGTTCTGGAGCCCTTTAGTATTCCATGAGTCTATTATCCACATACTAAGATCTTTAATTCATTTAAATATATTTTAAAATTGAGAAACAATATTAAATTTGAGTATACTAGCACATTATATGTTGTCTGGAAGCAATCTTAACATCCCATTCCTAACCAGTGCCTATCCACTATTCCCCTGGACCAGGATGTACATAGGTTTTTTACACTATTAAAACTTTTATAGTTAAATAACTTCACTAAACATCTATTCTTTATCTTACAAAATATAACATCAAAAACATGCAAGAAACCTATAAAAGCTACATCTAACTCTACAAAGCCTAATCCTAACATTCCCTAATAAACACTGATAAATATCCACAGCTCTATTACACATTATATAGTTAAGCCTATCAAGTAAACAGTCTTCATTACACTTACATTTAGTATCCTACCTCACTAATAGTTCTCATATATTGTTACTTATACTAAGTAGTTGTATCTCATTAAGTTACCTAACAACCATATTTAAATCTAAAATAGTCAAATATGTACACCTATTAAACAATAACATTATTAAAGTAAAGGTAATTCACCATATGTATTGTTAATTAAAGAGAGAAAAGGAACTACGGAGAAAACCAATGTTTAACATTCAAATATAATATTAAATCTGACTTCCTTTATGTAGCCTAAATTATCTAGAATTATCATGTCAGCAAATAAGGTGAATAAAAATAGGACTCTAACTTCACTTTACTGGATAATATAGTTAAATTTGTAAAATGATAACTAAGTAATACAGTTCTCAAAACAGTCAGAACCACATGCCAGTACATAAACAAGCTAAGCTTCACATTCCTGAAGAGCGCACAATATACTGTTTCATGATCTCTTTATCTAATATTTATCTCAACACTAAATCCCATTATTATCTAAAGATTTGCAGTATTAAAACACATCAGTAATACAGAAAAAAGAATACTAAAAATATACTACCAGTTATTAAGACAACAATATTCAGTATAACATACCTAAGGAAAAAGAATAACTATAGTAAAATTATAATACTTCTAAGCAATCAGTTAAATGACACATTTTGAACCAGTACATTGTTAATTCAATTATAATCATACCTGAATGAATCCACAGTTCCCTTTAAAACAGTAAAACATATTACATACTTTAAATGTCCACGAATGCTCATTTTACAGTCCAAATAGCTTCCACTTCCTCAACAGAGATCTTCCTGCTTCCTGAGCTTGTAATCCTGTTTTCGAGCTCGCGACGGGGGAACCATTAAGCGGACGGACTTCCGGATGCGCCACCTCGAAAACGGACCCTCAGCAGCACCTAAAGGACTTCCTGTTACTTCGCGAAGGGGCTCAGTTCGTAAAAGCCATAAAAGTTTGGGAAATCTTCGTGGACGAGCTGGAGCTGAAAAAATAAGCTAGTTAAACATTTACCAAGGGGCCTGGAGAAGAAAAAAGAACAAACAAAGGATTTTGAAGCCTCGAAATATAGTAAGCATGGAATTCCAGGATCCATGTTGCTGCAAACAGACTAGATGGTCAGATCAAGCTTCCGACGCTGGAAGGGACTTAAAAATCTTCTAAAAGGTAACTTTTGCTTCTTTTTTTGTAGATATGGAGTATTTGGAACCCTCGACTGTAAACATCAATATGTTAGGATATTTCATTTGAAATTTGATGTTCTTTTCAATGAGAAACTTACAGTATGGAGATAATGCTTGTCTAGCTTACCTTATTTGCAATGGTAAATCCTGAGCCATAGAAACTTTATTATTCTGCCACATAATATAACCTCCATTAAAATTAAAATTAATTAAAATTAGTTAAAATTATTTTGTTTACGTCCTGGTAGTTAAGTATTTTGACGTATACTGGTCTAGGTATGTTTGAGGCTTGTGCTTCTCTGAGAGCTCTATGGGCTCTTTCTATGACTATTTGTTTAGCTATGTCTGAGTCATTAAACAACATTTCAAGTATTTGTGTAATGGTAGAAATTAAATCATTGTATTGGATAGATTCTGGAATTCCTCTGATAATTTTATTGTTCCTTCTGGATCGTGCCTCCAAATCCAGGATTTTATTTTGCATGGACTGAATATCCAGGTCATGAATGTCTGTTTTTTTTTGCAAGCAATGTTATTCTGTCCTCATTTTCAGATATTCTGGCTTCTGATTTATCTATTCTTTCGAGAATTTGAGTGCACGTGGCACCAAAATAATGCACCTGGTTTGATAATTCTTTTAAAGCTTCTTGGATAGGTAACAAAGCAGTTTTAATATCTTCCATATTAGCCATTTGATCCGGTTTATTTTTCATTCCAGCTTTTGAAAGTTCCTGCTGTTTTGTAATCTTCTGCCTTTTTGTTGTTAAATCTTTTTCTAGCGACTGAAGTTCTGATAATTTAGTTTTTGCTGTTGTTGTTTCCATACTTTTATCTTCTTTTGACATTGTGAAGCAAAGCAAATCTTTAGTATAGCTGAATGATAAATATCCAAGGTTACTACTCAGACAGTTCCTTTGTTTACTACTCTGTTCAGAGTCAGTCAGGCAATCAGATCCAATCCTGTTAATTTGTTTATTTTCCTTCAGTTCCTTCACCTCTCAGACGATATTTAGTTGTAGTAGATTAATTTTAGCCAACAATTAGTGTAGAAAATACTTGCAGTATATCCTCAGGGTTAATTTTTATTCCGAGTATCTGAAGAGCTGTAGATATGCTGTGTCTACAGAATGGCGGCCATCTTTGAATCAGAATTTAATATTTTTTGACCATCCGAAAGGGTAATTTTGATTCTGGCTTGAAACATTATCTGGGCTTTAATGTTGGCTTTTTTTAAGTCTTTAATAAGTGGGACACATGATTTTCTCTTTGTGATCACAGTGGAAGTGTAATCATTGTCAAACCTTATATTTTTCCCATCGACTTGGACTGGATTTCCTGACCATGCAGCTCTTAGTATTAAGTCTTTGTCTTGTGTAGATAGGAATTTTACAATGATGAATCTCACAGCAGTTGAATTTTTTGATGCAGATATATATGACAGGGACCTGTGGGCTCTCGATTTCGAAAGATAAAGCTTCAGGGAGGTTTAGTATTTTTGGAAGCCAATCATTTAGGAAGAGAACCATTTTCTCTGAAAATCCATAGATCCTAATGTTGTTTCTTCTGGATCTACACTCTAGGTCTTCCACCTTTTCTAGTAACTGGTTATTTTGTTTTAGTAAAAAGTTTATCTGCTTATCATTTTCCATTTGCCTGCCATCTATTTCACTTACTGGTTCTTTTATAGCTGCTATATGGTCAGAGTGAGTAGTAATAATTTCCTTTAAGTCATCAATTTGTTTTTTGCTTTCTTTCTTCATATTTTCCATAATCTTCCCTACATTATCTGTCTTTATAGAAAGATCTTGAATGCTGGTGATTACTGTTTGAAGTTCCTTTTTCATGGTGCTGTCTTGTAGAGATGTTTTCAAGTGACTCATAACTGTTTCAGTATGTAACTGGTGACAAAATTTCTGACAGGGAATATGTTGGTAAATAACTGAAAGAATTAAGATTTCTTCTGATAAAGTTGTTCACAATATCAAGATAAGTAGTTGTGGAAAAATTCTTCAATATTTGTTGAGTTAAAATACAAAAACCCTGTCAGAAAAAATCATTTGTGCTTGAAATTCTTAGCTTGCTTGTCTATGCATGTTGATGTTACATGATTGCACATTAGTGTGTATGTGTGTTTTATACATGGCCAGTTCTGTGGACATCATAAATCTTTATGCCCATGTGATATACATATTCCATTTGGTTAAATGTATTTTGGTTTGGCTTCTACAGCACTCTGTGCTGTACACATGCATTTGCAGTGTGTCAACTTACCTTGTCTTGCTTTTCCCTGATGTGGGTCCAGGTTGTCTACCTCCCTTCCACCTTCATATTTCCATATTATATTTTGTGGATACATTTTGCCTTTGTCACAGTTATGGACCTCTGCCATGTATTATTTTTTAGACATGGTGAACATGTGCCAAATGTATGACCATTTTATGATGCCAGGCACCTGCACGCAAGTCACTATTTACTGCTTGCAGTACATCCTTGTTCTCATTATACTTGTGTGTTAACCAGTGTAGATTGTTGAAATCCATGTCCACAGCCTGATATATTTTATAGGTTCATAGGTTCATAGGTGTGTACTAGTCTAATGGCTTTGGAGCCTTTACAAGCCTAGCCCATAGGATTACCCTGGCATTCTGCCACCCGACCTTAGTTCCTAGTGCCTCTGTCGAGTAGAGCCACTGGAGTGATCCCCAGGGAGAATTTTCTATTTCCCATCCACTCATCAAAATTTCTCTTGAAGAGGGCCAGTGAGGTGCTCTGTTTGACATTTATGGGAAGTCTATTCCATAGCATGGGCAGTCTCTGGGTTATGAACTTGTCCCTCCAGCACATTCTGTTGGTTTTACTATTGTTTATTCAAACGGAAAAACATTTCCCATTCAAATAAATGAATGGTAATACCAAAAGTAAAAAAAAACTACCATTCACAATGTCAAACCAAATGCTCAATGCATTTGCCTCAACATTGTTGTCGAAAACACCAAGTGATAGCCACATAGGAACTGATGTAAATCAAACTCCTATACAGCTATCACATTTTTGCAGGGGGGCAAGCCCCCCTGCACCCCCATGTGAGGGGCTGCACCCCCTCCAACTTATATATTCTAACTCCGAAATTGCACTACAGTGGGGATGTGGATGAATTTCCACTCCCCACTATATCACCATATTCGTGCAGATTGTCGATTTCCACTTATGCGAATGCAGTTGTGCATTCGCATAAGTGGAGTCGAATGTCTGGTGCAAAACTGCTTGTGCATTTGACATTCTGTTTTTCGGCACATTGCAGCCAATAGAATGTCGTTTGCACAAACAATAGTAAACCGTTCTGTTGATTGTTTTAATGAGGATGAGGTCTCTGGAGCATGTGGTGCAGAGGGATTGGGATTTCTTTAGATGTAGCATTTCTAACAGAGCTGGGTCAGACATGGCTTTGTAAGTCAAGCAGAGATCACCTCTAAGTAGGCAATATGAGACAGAGAAGAGTTGGAGTTTTTTGAGTCTGCCCATATAGGACAAGTGTTTAAGGGCTAGGATCCTCTTTGTGAGGTAGTTTTGTGGCCCTCCTGTTGTTGCAGGTGTCTAGTGAGGTACATGCCAAATGGGGCATTGTACTCAATGATTGGCCTAAGGAGGGAAGAGTAGAGGGAGACATTGACCTCTTCCTTTCTGGATGCAAAACCCTTAGTAATGAGATGTGCCACATAGAAGGACTTTCTGACCACAGTGGCAATGTGGTGGTCAAAAGAGAGGTTGCTGTCAACCTGTGTTCCCAAATCTCTTATAATGCTTTCTGTGTTCAGTGGACTACCATTGATGTGGTCATTCATGGGAACCAGGTTTTTCCCAAAGGGGATGACAACACATTTTTTGGGATTGAGCTTAAGACCATGGTTCTGACACCAGTTGTTGGTCTCAGTGAGGCCTTACTGTAGGATGTCAACATCACTTGGGGAGTTAATAATAGCTCCCAACTTGCAATTGTCTGTGAACTTTGTCAGCCAGAGTCCCTTTGTGTTGGCCTGGACTTCAGAGAAGTAGATACCAAACAGGAGAGGACCCAGGACTGAACCCTGTGGGACTCCACTCATGACTGGATGAAAGTCTGACTTGGAGTCAGCTGCTTTCACACTGTGGGTTCTATCTGTGAGCCAGTTTGCAACCCATCTAGTAATATAGGGGTTGATGCCTAGCTTAGTGAGTTTTTCTATGATTCCTGAGTGGAGAATGGTATCAAAGACCTTGGCCTGATCAAGGTAGGCTGTATGAACCACCTTGCCTTCATCCACAGCTCTCATGCAGAGGCATGTTCTTAAAACTGACTACTACATAATCCAAACATGCCTTTCTGCTTTCAGCCTCTGTAATCTGCTTCTCTACCATATTACCAGCTTCTTTATCAGACAACTCCTGTAACCCTTGATCCATTACATGTTACACCTTGCCTGCCCTCCTTCATCTGGTTCTTCAAGCTGTAGTGTTATATTTTTGTAAATACTGTTAATGCCAATGGTGTGTGTGTGTGTGTGTGTATGTTTATTGACCTTGATTTCATGTACGTTCCATTTAGGCCACTGACAGTCATACATATACATCTGCACTTGTGTGCTGCCTTTGACTTTTCATATGTGTGTAACATATATGCATTCCATTACACATCTTTTTTGGTTGTGTACAACTACTTGTGTATGTAGCACTCATTTTGTTACTTTACTGCAGGACTTCTGCTTGGCACTGCGCTTGGTTGTTTGCTTTTCACATGCATGGTCATTGCCTGTCTTACCCCTGTACTGCTGACAGATTACATGGATATGTGCTTATTTATACAATTTGTAGTGTAATCTTTATTTATTACCTTCCAATACACATCTAACATTGGTCATACACATGTAGGTATGACTGCCATACAGTTGGCATCATGTCATAACACGATAGTGCAATGGTAGATATGTTTTTTTACATTTCACCATGGCTGGTATGCATCCCCACCCACCCTGTTTGACAATTTCCATTGCCCATGTTGTGCAGTGCACCATCTGTGTAACTTACCTGTCCTTTCTGTTTGTTTCCAACCTTTGTCTGTCAAAGGTTGTAATATTTGTTCTGTGGGTATATCTGCTGTGGTTTCTTTCTCCTCCTCTTTCCTTATTCCTAAATAAAAAAAAATAAATAAATTCTGACACCCCTCTGACTTTCCCTCAGAATTTCCTATTCCAACATCCCTCTTGTGTGTCCCTCTTCTTCATTCATACCCCACATCATCTTTTCCAACTTCCACTTTCCTTGGGGGATGTGCATTACATATGTTCCCCACACAAGTCCCAAACCCATTGTTAACAATTGTTAGCTATGGCAGTTTGGCCATACTTGCCCTTTGTCTTTAATTTTTTTATTAGAAATAATATGGATTCCATCAGAATCTTTAAATACAAACAGGCATATTTTATTAGTACATGCAAGTTGCACAGATGGTGCACTGCACAACATGGGCAATGGAAAATTGTCAAACAGGGTGGGGATACATACCATCTACATACCACTGAATGAGAACATACCCTTACTAGAGCAGATTCTCACTTGGATGTTAGACCGCATACCCAATGAGGTCATAATACTAGGCGATGTTAATATCAACTGGCTTACCCTCGCCTCTAACTCTCCTACCGGCTGCATTAGCCTTTATGGCTACACCCAAATGATCTCTTCTCCCACTTTCCACAATAAATCTACTAATATGAGTTCTATCATCAACTGGATTCTAGTTTTCAATCCTAACCTGTATCACCACCCTTAAAAACTGTCCGACTCCATCAACGACTATTGCCCAGTATGTATCCTCTGGCTCTCCCCCACATTTCCAGACCCCACAAATTCAAAGAATTCCAGGAGCTAACTACCTTCAACCCTGAGACATTTAATAATTCTCTCTCAGCTGTAGACTGGTCCATTCTCTTTACGTTACCTCTTGACAAAGCTGTTTCACACTTTAACTCCATCTTCCTTAACATGCTCAATTCCCTTGCTCCTCCAAGAACTGTTATAGTCAAATCCCACAACTCCCCCGGCTCACCAACTCAACTCAGTCTCTTATTCAAAAAAGAGACTCTGCCTGAAAACTTTGGTCCAAGAATAAATCTCCGTCAAACTTCCAAAGATATAGGGAACTCCGAAATCTCATCAAAAAAACATTAATAATGATGAAAGAAATTTTTACAATCAACCCCAGACTACACAATCCAGAAATCATAAAAATTCTTGGAACACTACCAACCAAATACTCCATCCAGGAAATCCCTCACCACTCAACCCCTGCCCCAGCAACACACCCCTTGAAATTGCATCCATCTTCAATTCATACTTCATTGACACCATAATTAAACTTATGCAGACTTCTAATCCAACCACTCTCTCACCTCCCACAACTCCCCAACTACAAAACTCCCCCTTCTCACTAAGGCCAGTTCCCACAAACTACATTAAAAAACTCCTCCTCAGACTTAAACCATGCTCCACATCAGCTTACAATCTGCCATCTTTCTTCCTAAAAGCTGCTGCTACATTAGTAGCATACCCTGTCTCCATCCTCACAAACTGCTCTATTATCGAATCAACTGTTCCTACTTGTTGGAAAAAATTCTATACCATACCCATCCACAAAGGTGGAAATTCCACAGAACTTTCAAACCTTTGACCAATTGCCATACTTTCTTCTCTCTCCAAAATGATCGAACACTGTGTTTGCAAACAAATCTTGGACCACCTCACTCAATGAAACTTGATCATCCCTGTCCAGCATGGCTTCCACCCACACCACAGTGCCTCCACTGCTCTCATTTCCTTTGCCAACACCATTTCCCTATCCAGAGATAATAATAAACTCATGTCCTGCCTCTTCTTGGATCTGTCCAAGACCTTTGACACTGTCTCCAACTCTATCATCCTCTTGAAACTGTACCAATTCAGCCTTTCCACAGCAACTATATCCTGGTTTAACAGCTACCTTTCTGATCAGCAGCAGTCCATCAAATGGCTCTCTGCTCATTCTCCCCATCAAAACAGGTGTCCCACAAGGCTCTATTATTGGACCTCTCATTTTTAACATCTTCACCAATGAAGTAACAAATACTGTCCCCAGTCATCCCTCATACAGTATGCTGATGATGCTACTGTTATATCTATAGCTGACAGCCCAACTGAACTGCTCACCCTCTCAGAAACATCATTCAACTACACAGAAACATGGCTTACTAATAACCAAATAATGCTTAATCCCAAAAAGACAAAACTCCTACTCTTCCTTCCCAACCCCCCTCTACCACCTTAAATCGTCATTTAACATCTTTTCACTGAACACCAATATCACTCCTGAAACCCATACAAAGCTGCTTGGAGTAATCATAGATGGTCAACTGAAATTTGACCTTCACATTCATCACTGTATTAAGAAAACCCACCAAAAACTTGGCCTCCTATACAGAAACAAAAGGTTCCTCACCCCTGACTCCAGAATCTCACTAGCCAACACTTACCTTCTCCCCAACCTTTTCTACATCTCACAAATCTTTACAAACCTTCAGTCTTCTCCACTCTCCAAACTCGAAGCTACCTATAATAACGCTCCTAGATTTGCTGCTAACTTGCCATCCAAATCACACCACTGTCATGCCCTCAGGTCACTCAGCTGGCTAGAGTTTCCAAACCACTTAAATGTTCATCATCCACTCCATCATCAATAAACCCTCATCCTGCTCTAGCATCTCCTCACTAGTCTCACTTTATACCACTCCCTGACCACTTAGCAACTCTGATCAATGTCTGTTATAGATTCACAAACCTAAAAAAATCTGTTGGTCTGTTGGACAGAATTTATACAGTTACTCAACCATCATTCAATGGAAGAAGCTTCCCAGAACCCCGAGAAGCTTACCCCAGGACTACAAATTTAAGAAATCACTTAAACAATATCTAAACTACATCTGGACATGTCACTGTAACCACCCTACCTGAATCTAGTCCTCACTTGTCTATTACTCCTCTCCTTTATTCCTTTCTTCTTCCTAGTCCCGATTTCTTCCCTTTACTCTGTTATCGTTCTCCAACTAACTTGCTTTTTCAACCAGTCACCTGACTCTCTCCAGGTTATATCACTTCTCAGTTATGGACTTCTGCTGTACTATCTCTTAACCTGCTCCTAATAACTACACTTCCTGTATACTACAATTAGTAACTGGCTGATATACTTAGTTGTCCACTGTCTACTATCCTACATGTGTATGTCACCTTTATGATTATCTGTTTAACTATAATGTACATAAGTCTCTCTTGCCTTCTTTATTGTTTATTCATATCTATATAATCTCATTGTATTAAACATTATTGTAACATGTAATCTTATGTATATTTGTGCTGTGGAGCTTTTCTTCCTTGGCCTGTGCTGAAAATGTGCTTTGACCCAGTTGGACTATCCCGGTCAACAAATGTCAAATAAATAAATAAATAAAATAAATAAACATGACATAAGGAGATATCTATAGTCTCTAAGCTTATTGGACAGATTGCTGAAGATCTGTACTACAGATGGCATGGAGCTTGGAAATAATTATATTTTATTAGTAGAAGAATTTCAGAAATATCCATAGTTGTCTGTAATGTTTCTGGACAAATTTCTGAAAATATGTGTTATGAATGCTATGTAACTTACATTGTGATAGTTGGCATTTTTTTTCTATCATAACAAGAGTCAGCTATATTCTTTAGTTGTCCTTAAACTTACTGGACAGATTCTGATATACATATGTATGTATAACTCTCAGGATGCTTGAATTGTGATAATTTTTCCCGTTTGCCAACCATTTCTCATTACTCATGGATTACTTGCAGGTTTGTTTAGTGTGCAGGCACTACTGCAATACCCCCTTGGGTGCCGAGCTGTTCTGAGTTTATTGTGGTACATTTGCATATTACAATGTTATCAGCAAGTTTAGCTCTGATATTGGCGTAATGTGCCAAAATCTGTGAACTTTACAGAATCTGTCCTGTAGTGTGTTTCTATAACCTGTCTTGACTGCATAAATTATTTTCTAGGGATCATGTCTTGATCTAAGATAAAGAAGAGATTTGTTTAGGATATAGATATCCTTTAAGCTAAATTGTAGCAATCATTCTCAGTAAAGATTATAGACACCTATATTTTTTATAATAATGACCGATGAGATTGTACCTGTCTCTACAATTTGTGATACTATCCTGCACTATTAACTTGATTCTGAAGAAGTCATTGAGTCACTGGTATTCTCTTGAAGAATCTTCTTGAAAGTGATTTCACAAAACTAGGAACAGTAACTTAGAAGTGTGAATAAAAACTTCTGCTTGTATGAGAATTATTCAATACACAGTGCAATTTATCAGAAAGCATTCTGAAAAGAATGCTAGTGCTGATTGACATTGTGTATGGTGTAACAGTGGATGACTCATCTGCCAAATATTAATCTGTCTCAAATGTTACAAGGTTCATAAAGCTGTCAGGATCATGGGCTACAAATACTAAGACTGTGAATTTATAGAATGCGTAGCATGAATTATAGACATAGGCAATATGCTATCATACCTCAAAGTCACAGCTATGCTAGTGAGTATCAGCAGTTTTGCAGTGTTAACTAGCCAATTGCCATTAGTGAAAGGGAAAGGAAATGGCCTACTGCTTCCAGATATATAGGTGATAATTATTATGGCACAAAAATTAATTTTGAAAAAGGAAATCCAGGAAATGCTTTGTATGTTAATTGATTTTGCTGAAGTACAGCTGTAGCATTTTTAGTTATCAGCATGCTTATTCTGCATAAAATAAAAATAAGTAACCTGGTATATAGAAAAAACACTTCAAAGGTTCCTCATGCAGTCCTTTGGTAACAAGAAAACATCAGACTAGACCAATTTATCCCAAAGCTATGAGAAAGGGCCTATATACAAGGAAAATAATAAACTCTAAAAAAAAAAATAAAATAAACAACCCATCACATCAATTGTGTGGTCATGGATGTCCAGGCGAAGACCACAATAGTCAGCAGGGAATCATAGCACAAGAAACAAAAATAAACCTTAAACCTTACTGTCTGATAATGTAGGTTTTGGGATGTACTTCTGAAATATGACTTTATACCCATTCCAGGTGTATTATATGATCCAATAAATGATAGAATGGTAGTATTTACTACATCATTTCATGCTGAATTGCAGTCTTGACATGTTGTGACACTGTATATATGCTAAACATTTCTCTGCTTTGCCAGTTTTCTTTATTAAGTGGTGTGGGACATTCACCTTATTTAGTTTTACCCCTATTAGTCCTTTAAACTACATGTATGAAACTGCAGTTTTTGTGGGTTGAAAATAGTGTTTTTGAATATATCTGTACTGCAGCTGCTGTAGGGCGAAGTGCTATGAAATGTTGGTGATCCTTGCTGTAAGCTCCTATCAGAACTGTTAGTCCTCTATTCTTCAGTGATATACTCACTAGGCTACTCTGATTCCTGGCCATGCTGCTTATTGCTTGAGATATTATCCAGATACTGTCGTGAAAAGATGTCAGGATTTGTTTCTCAATGCTTCACAACTTTTGCTTTATGCTAGCCTTGTGCTATGGCTAGTTCTGGGCCAATTTCTTCACAGGAGAAGATAGCAAAAGTAGGTGATTGCTTTGTGTGAGAAACAAAGCATTTTTCTGCGGTGACTTATAGAATGATTATAAGAAACCCAACAGAAAGTCCAGATCTATGCCAAAGACAGAGACATAGATCAGAAGACAGAAGTAAAAGTAGTTAGAGGTGAGTTGGAAAGACACAGTTCAATAGTCACCTTATGTTAAGATCGAAGGTGGAAGGCATGTTATTAATGCAGAAGATGGAAATGCACATAGGCAGTAGAAAGAAGTTAAAAAGGGTGCAGAACATAGCAGAGAAACACAGAAGGGTGAGCTGGCTGGCTGTTAAGGTAACCTACTGCAAGGCATCTTGATAAGAAGATTGGGGAGCCGTAAACATTGATGCAGGTAGGGAGGGTGGATAATGCTGGTACCACAAAAGTGACAAGAGGGGATAGGACTGGGCAACTCCGTTACTGTACAGGGATAAAACCTTGACTATATCTCAGGTAGCCTGTGTTTGATTAGTGGCTTGGTCAACAGATGGAGTGGCAGGAACAGATAGGCATGACTGTCTTGGGTTGGAGAGTGCTCGTAGATGACACTCCCTAAGGGTACGTATGGTCCAAAGAGGGGACTTATTCTTGTCCATAGCCAGCTAGTGTGTGGGGTGGAGAGTGGATAAATCATATAAAAAGAACCCGTTCAGACAGAAGCATGGATGACCATGCCCCCAGGATGCCTTTAGGATCCACAACTGGCCTCAGTAATACTGGAGTTGTCTAGGGGTAGAGGGCCATCTGGTAGATCCACAGTGGAAATAGAAAACTGGAAGCTAGGCTTGTAGGATGTGGTACAGTGCATCAGCCATCAGACAATTCAAAGGAGGTGGCTGAAAGACTTGGAATGGGATAGGACAAAGACTATGATAGTCATGGGAGATCTGTCACTGCTAAGAGCAGACTGTGAGTTTTCAAGCATCATTGTGGAAAGGAGTGGAAGCTGATTGGACTTCCCTGGATCATAAGGGGTTCAGTCAAATGATGCAGGACTACCAGAAAAGGCACAATTTTGGATGTGGTCCAAACCAAAGTATCTGCTCTTGGATGTCCAGGTGAATCATGCCACTATGTAGTTTATTGAGAGGGAGACAGAGTAGGAATACAAAGACAGAAACAGATGGGCTTTTAGTAGTGTGGCTTATAATGCAGTTGGAAAGATGGTCAGAGATGAGTTAAGGGGATGAGGACAAACTGATGGAATAAATAAACTATAGAAAAGTGTTAGGATTAAGCCTAAAGAAACTGATTGCTGCATTGCTAAACTGGAGGACACAGGGAGTTTGGGTGAGAGGGAAAATATTAAAAATGCAAGGTTGGTCTTAGGTCCAGTAACCTTTAGTGTGTTAATTTCAGACATATCTTAGAGAAAAAAGATGGAATCAACCTCTTCTGTGATGTCACAAAGGGCAAGCAGTAGAGGACATAAGGAGGAATTAAAGGAAGGATTCTGAAAGCTGACAGAGTGAGAAACGTGTGGTAGATAAGATTCAGGGCAGGCAAATGCAAATTACTGTACCTGGGCCACAGCAAATCTGGTGTGAAACATGTCTCTGTATCTGTATCTCTTTCTCTGTCACAGACATACAAACACACACACACACACACACACACACACACACACACACACACACACACACACACACACACACACATACACACACACATCTGCACAAGTGTTACTTTGTGTGTTTTTTTCTTTATTTACTTTTTTTTTATTTATTCTACCCTTGTTGAACAATAAAGCATTGTTTAGTGAGTGTAAAAGATAGAGGTCATTTGCTTGTTTTCTGCCTGACCTTCAAGGCAACTTAAAATGCTGACATGAAGTAGTGGGATTTTTTTTTTATTAGGCATAACAGAGAGATTAAAGAAAGTGAGAGGTGTGGTATGGTGATTTTGTGGCATAAAATAATTTTCAATATATACCTAAGTAATGCATGCCATTTCACAGGTCTATATTAAATCATCGAATGTTTAGAAAAGTGAACAATGATTTATCAACTCCATGTAAGCGAAAGCTTACAAACTCGAATGCTTAGAACAGCGATTTTTTTCCAAGGGAAAAAATCGCTGTTCCAAAAAAAAAAAAAAAAAAAACTTAAAACATAACATAAAGTGGGGGCTTTGCCCCCACTTAAATATATCAACTCTGAGATCACACTACAGTGATGACAATGGCAAAGCGACAGACGTGGCCAAGCAATTTCTTTCCCAGTGAAAGAATTCGCTTACATGCCGCTTCGTCATTTTACCTTTTCGTCTTTTCAAGTTCGACCAAGATGCATTCGAAAGACATTCTTTCGAATGCGTCTTCGGTCATCTAATAGGAATCCCATTTCACTGTCACTAGTACTCAAAAAATATCGTTAATGGCACATTATGGATAATACTCATACTTATTGGAATAACAAAGTAACATCATATCAAACTTAGAAACTGAGAGCTATGCTGAAAAGTGCAAGATTTTATTGTAATGTTGATTGACCACATGCTGTATATTTTACTCTTTTTATTTAGTAATACCGTCAATCTTGCCTGAGATCATGGTTATATTTTCTCTTATGCTTTGACAATCCTTGAGTCCTCATGACAATATGTGGAAGGTATTGCTTAGCTACAGTGCTTCTGCCTGCATTTTTTATGCATCTCTTCTTAAGTGCAATCTCAATTTCCCCTGAGGCAGACTGTAAGAATGGTTCTCCCTCAGTGCTGGTTCACTGGGTAAATGCTTGCTTCCAAATATACATCTATCATTGGATACAGCAAGTGATCATCCTGCTTGGTGGGTACATGTCCACTGTGGCTCTCATTGTCGCAACTAGCCTCCACTGGGTGCTAGTAATGATGTGAAAAAAGCTGCTTCTCTTCCTCCATGATGAGTGAGCCCATATCAGTCACTCATTCCCACCTTTCTTGGTGGTCTTCTCTGGTGCCATTGCTGGCAGCTGAACCCAGGCTATCTGGGCCAAACTCAGGGCTTTATACCCTACATCATGTTACAACCTTTTTCTTCAATGTGCTGAAATACTGGCTACTTGTAGGATGCTAAATCATCAGACTAGTTGGTAGCACACCTGTTAGCAGATATTTAAGAATCAGAACTGCTGAGCAAGAGGGAAAATGTCCTTGTTTACATTTTTTTTTTGTAAACAAAGGGCCGGATTCACGATGGCTTGCACGGAGTCTAAGAGTAGAGTAAGACTCCATGCAGCCATCATGTCCAATGAGCGATCCAGGAACAGCCTGTAGGGGCGTGTAAGAGAGCTCCTAAAATGGCTCTTACACGGACAGGGCTGGGATATGCAAATCACCTCAATTGCAGGTGAAAGGCATGCAAATGAGGTAGATTTGCGATTCAGGAAACCCAAACCTGTCCGAGTAAGAGCAGTGTTATTTGCAGAACTGTACTCAGTTGACAACTGAGTACCATTTTGCAAATAGCAAAACGGAACCGTGACGGCTCCAAATAAAGGTTGCATCCAGTGCAGGAAGCATGCCAATGGCCAAATATATGGCCATTGGAAATGTTCCCTGATGCAAAATTAAAATAAAAATAATTTAATTTTTTTTCGCCGATTTCCGATGTTTAAGCGTAGCGCAGAGCCACGCAAATGGGCTGTGTTCTAAAACGCAGAACACTACAAATTAAAACCCACAAATGTGGATTTTATTGAAAGTGGTAATGTACAATGCAAGGGAATGGCAAGCTGAAGACAAGATGGCCACCGAGTAGAGGTTGCTAAGGGGGGAAGCTCAGTCTAAGACATGTAACCAAGCATTAGTAGGCAATCCTATGTAAATGAGTGTTAGGATAGTGAATCGCTAGTTTACATAGCAAATGAGCACAGTCAGTGGAGTGTAGGAGTAGGATATGGGGAGTAACAGAGTAGAAGATAGGTGACATCATGAGGGGGGTATGTATGAAAGAAGTTAAGCTCATTGGAGCAGAGTGGCATGTGTCCGCTGTCATTTACACATCATGGAAAGAGGTGTGTCAACAGGTAGGCTAGGGAAAGGCAAGAAATGGAAGGTGTATGCCGTGGATAACACCAAAGTTTCTTGCTGAGCATGCATGCATGTGTGTGCACGCCTGTAAACCCGAGTAAGACAGAGTGCAGGCGTGTAAGTGTGAGCGCGTTTAAGCCGGAGTAAGCATGTATAAGGCTGTTTAAAGAGTTGTAAGTGCGTTTGTGCTGGTGTGCGCGTGTTTTAACCTGAATAAGCAGGTTTTAGCCCGTGTAAGCATGTGTGCTCGTGTGTTAGCTGCTGTGCGTGTGTTTGCACTTGTGTGCGTGGCGCTCCCCCCCCCTGAGGAAACAGAAAGGAAAAAGGAAGCACAACAAATAGTAGGAAGCTACCAGGGAGTACTAGCAGAGCTAGCAGGTGAAAACAATCAGAATCAGGCAATTATACAGGCAGTATACTAGCCCAGCCTAGCATTTAAAACTCTGCCAAAAACAGTCCATTATGTTTCTCACAAGAGACACTGCAGTAAGCTAATAGAATTGAAAACTGAAAAAGCTTTACTGAGACAAAGAAATGTTAGGGGCTGACATTGCTGTTATAAGGTGACATATGCAACATGCTGAGGGTGGTGACAATGGAAATGCTGCTGGACAACCCACAGTGAGGAGACGGAGAAGAGTGTACAGGCCCAGGGGCTACATGAGCTGGAGATAGTGGAGTGCTATAGAATGGACAGAGACCTTCTGCAGCAAATTGTTGAGCTGTGCAGGCCATGCCTCACATACAGAACCAACAGAGGGGAACCCATCCCAGTGGAAACCAAGGTATGTGTTGGCCTAAGAATACTAGCAACAGGTACCTTCCAGAGACCAACTGGTGATATGATGGGGATATCACAGGCATCAGCATCCATGGTACTACACCTGTTTCTGGATGCCATGTCAGCACATGTCGATGATCATGTATATTTTCCCAATTCCTGTGAGGTATTGGCCAGCAATATGCGTCTCTTCCAGCAAATAGCGGAATACCCTGAGATAGTGGGTGCAATAGACTGCATGCACGTATGCATCAAAGCACCAGCCAGCGAGCGGGGTAGGGTCTACTTCAACCGCAAGGGCTTCCTCTCCATCAACTGCCAGGTCATGTGTGATGCCCAGGGCATAATAGTGAATGTGTGCAGGCTGCCCTGGAAGCTACCATGATTCCCATATCTGGCATCTGAAGCAGCTGTACCAGACATTTGCCAATGGGGACATCCCACATGGTCACCTAGTGGGGGATGCTGGCTATGCACTGGAGCCGTGGCTGATGACACCCATCAGAAATGCACACACACCTGAACAGTAACGCCATAATGAGGCACACGCACAAACATGTAATGTAATAGAGCGTGTCTTTAGGCTGCTCAAGTCACGGTTCCGGTGCCTGGACACATCTGGCGGAGCCTTGCAGTACTCACCAACTACATGTACCCAAATTGTCACGGTATGTGCTATGCTACATAATATGATCCTGCAAAAACAGCTGCAGCAGGACCAGCAGAGGCCTGGGCCAAACAGCCCCCCCACCATTGCCAAGGCCATCACAGGCAGAGCGTGACTCTGAGGAGGAACAACCTGAGCCTGCCCCAGTAGGCAGAAGGAGGCATGCCCAGTATGCTTTGGCCTTGGCAAAGAGGCAACTCATAGCACATACACTGGCTCAGTAGGAACTCTGGAAATTATACCTCTCTCTGACTCGCACATAAAGTAAAAGGGATGCCTAAGTTGACACTACCTGCTTCCAAACATGTGCAGGGAGTGTAGTAAGTGCATCCGACATAGGAAGCCCTGCAGCACCACCTAAGGCATGAATGCCATGTGTTAAGCAATATAAAGCAGTGCTAAACAGTAATTACCACCATGTAGTATATGCAAACAAAATTGCACACACCAACTAGCACAACTGTGGTCAGTGTTCAGTAATATTGGGCAACGTCCAGCAATGTTGGTGAATATTGAGCAATGTCGGACAAGCCTGGTCTAAGTAGGGTATAGCTGAACAAAAGCCAACATGCTCATATTTGCTTAACAGGCCCTTAAGCAGTCTGGTCTGCTCAGTATGAAAATATAAAGCAGTGATGGGCCTCGAACCCAGGATACTGTGCACTATAGCCAAAGTACTGAGCCACTAAACCATGACAGTATTGCAGTGGTGCACCTGTATCACAGAATGTTGATAACTCTGTGCAAAGTATTCCATGGAAACCCTGCAGGCACAGCATAATCCTTGTTGAGTTATGACACAAAGGTGAGTCCTGCAGTGAGAACAGAACCTGACTTCCAACACACACAGTATAAATGTTAATATTGGTCATGTTCACACACATCAGCAAATGTAGTGGACCTCAGATAGCAACATACTGAAGGGTCACACTGGGCATGCTCACACACTTTAATAAATGAGACAAATGTCAGGCAACAAAACATGGAATGTCAGAACTGGGCATGCTGACACACTTAGGCCATGTCTGAGTACAGCAGTGGGCCATGCATATCTGGCAGTTGCATGTGTTAACCCAGGAACCTGTCACTATACAGCAATCCGCCCTGTGCACACAGTTATATGACAACAGACACATCTATAATATAGTGAAACCCTGTCATAATCAAATATGTTCTGCAGATACTGAAGTTCTTCATGGAAACTGGTAAAGCAAAGATGATAAAGACCTGCAAACAGTATCAGCAATAAACATTGTGCATCTTGAACATTAGCATAGGTTCAGAGGTCGATAATAGGCTATCTGCCCTAGGGCATGTACAAGCCTAGCCAGAGTGTGTTTGGCATTTGCAACCCTGTCAGATTACCACACTGTGTGTGTGAATAGTAGGTCACACAAGATAGCCCATGAATGTTTATGCTAGTGTGCCTCTGTCTAGCAGGGACACAGAAGATATCCCAAGGGTGAATATACAATCACCCATACAGTCATCAAGATGTCTCCAGTAGGTGGTCAGTGGGTGGCTCTGCCTATGTGAAATGGGATTACATTCTGTAGTGAGTGGAGCCTCTGGGATAAGAATCTGTCCTTCCACAATGTCCTATTAACATCTGTGCTGAGGTATATGTCCCTGCAGTGTGTAGCTCCAAGGGAGTTGGATATCCTGAGGTGGAGCATGTCCAGTAATTCTGGTTTGGGTATAGCTGTAAACAACAGGCACACATCATATCTGAGTAGGTGGTAAGCGACTGAGTAGAGCTGGAGTTACTGCATCAGAACTATGCAGGGCATCTGTGTGAGTCCCTAGATCTGCTTGGTGAGGACCGTCCGTGGTCAGTACAGTTGCTGCTGGTGTCAGGTAAGGTACACCCCAAATGTGGCATTGTAACCAAGCATGGATGTGATGAGTATAGGGACACAATGACCTCACTCGATCTAGATGTGAAACCATATGGGATAAGGTGGTACACATAGAAGGTGTGTCCAACCACTTTGGCAACGTGAATGTTAAAGGTGACAGTACGACAAGTGATGTCCCCAAACCCCTAACAACTCCTACCATATGTAATGGAGTACTACCTATGTGGTAATATGTGGGCATGTTGTTACTCCCAAAGGGGATGACTATGCAACTAATGGCATTTAGCTGTTGGCCATGGCTCAGGCACCAGTCATCCATCTCTGTGAGACTCTGATTGAGTATACATGTGGCAGCTGGAGAGTTGATCATGGTACCCAGTTTGCAGTCAAGTGCAAACATGTTCAGCCATATTCCCCCTGTGATAGCCTGTACGTAAGACAAATATATACTGAACAAGAGAGATCCCAGGACCAAGCTGTGTGGGATGCCATGTGTAACTGGTGTATAGTCAGACATGGCACCTGCAATTCTGACCATGTGGGTGCAATCCCTGATCTAGGTATCAATCCATTGTGTGAGATATGTGTCCAAATTGATGCTGGTGAGCCTATGCATAATGGCCCAGTGGGTTATTGCGTTGAATGGATTTGCAAGGTTCAGGTAGGCTGTGTGGACAGCTGTCCCTATGTCGATGGACCTGTTAGCCATTTAAAAAATACCTACAGGTTCAAGAGGCAAGATCTGCCCACAACAATGCTGAAATGAGTAGGACACAGTGTCTGTAGGTTCCCGAGGTCTATGTGTAGGAGTGACAATATGCTCCATATGCTCCATAGTTTGCAGAACAGGCTACATAGGCTTATAGGGCAATATTGTCTGTGGTCCATTGTGGCACCAACTCTGTGGAGTGGGACCACTGTCGCAGTATGCCATTCCTTGGGTACATATCCTGTGGTAACTCCGATATTGAACAGTGATGTAATGTGAGGGTTGCTTTTGTCATGATGCTCGTGTATGATGCAGGCTGGGACACCATCTGGTCACATTGATACTGTGATGTATGCTGTGGGGAGGGCAGCACTCACCTGTTACTGTGTGATGTCAGGGAGGTTATACTCTGTTGGGATGGATAGTTGCTCTTTAGGGGGGATGGGTGGGAGACATCTGCACTGAACCTGTTTGCCAGGATGTAGGCAATGTCAGTGGGTTCAGGGTAGGTTTAGTCAGTATGTAGTAACTCACAGCATATCAGTAAGTGTCCACCCAGGTTCCTGACATAACTGAAGAAGACCGTGTGATAGTCCTACTTGCCAGGTGCAATTGTCTGGTAGAAGCGGCCCTTAGAAAAGTCCATGAGTGATTGTAGCTGTCTGCTAGTACAGATCACAGATGCCTTCCCAGTCTGGGATTGTGCTCTATCATGTAGTAGCATCCTCCTGACGTTGTACAGCTTATTAATGGCTGGGGTCTACCAGACAGGTCCCCTGCCATTGTAGTAGTGGGTCTTGTTGTTATTTGGGATAGCACAATCCATGCAGTCCACTAGGTGTCATTAGAATATGTATGTAAAGGATGCAGCAGTGTGAGCCATATATGCCACTGTCTCAGGATCTGTGAAGGATACCACCTTGCTTTGGTGAAGTGAGATGTTGGCTCATGAGAAGTTCACCAAGATTACCCAGGATGGGTGTGTGGAGGGTATATGTATGTCTTGTGAGATACATGTATGTTCTGACCTTACCAATGAGGGGTATATCGCTGGTATGGAACATAGAGTCCCCATGTTGGTGATGAGCAGGTCCAATATGTATTCCCCCTTGTGGCTGTGCTGACTGGTTGTGCCAAAGCATATGAGTCCACAAATTGTAGTGACTGTTGGGTGATGTTGTCGGGGCTTGAGTAGTATCCCCAGTCAATATGTGTGTATATGAAGTCACACAATATAATGGTGTCTGTGGAGACCTGCATATTCTCCATAGTTCCCACAAAAGCCGAGTGTGGTTCCTGAGTTTGGGAGTGTGTTCTGTACCAGGCAGCAAACTGAAAGGCAGTATTGCACAATGGTAGTTGTATATGTATGGTCTGTGATGCTTTGTGCAGTGCTACTAACCTGGAGGTGTGTGTGTATCTGTGATGTATATGGATACTCCTAGTTGTATTGTCTGTTCCAAGTCTTGTTGTCAAACAGCATGGTATGAAACATAACCTGGTAGTGCTGGTGTGCATAAGTGAGCCTGAACCAGGTGTCTGTCAGTGCACAGATATTGCTCTCCTCCATATTGAGGAGAGTCCTGAGTGGCCACAATATGAGGTTAACACAACTGTTGTTGAGCAGCATTACCCTTAGTTTCATTTAACCTGTAATGTCTATGGAGGTGGGTTTGTCTTCTGAGCCCTGCTTAAAAAAGGCACTCTGGTGGTAGCAAGAGCCTTAGCCAGCATACCAAAGTCCAAGGGTGACAGGTGCAAGCTGTCCATAGTGAAGCTACGTGGCATGTTGAGCATGTCACCATACGCTGACAGACACTGTATCCCCTACAAATGAACAAATTTGTTAGCCAACTGTTAAATGTGATATGTGTGTCCGTATACTGTGACATCATAATTGGTAGGTGTAAGATGCTAGACAAGGTCAGGGTCATACTGGCCTGGGCTACATGATCAGAGTGTACCTCCATGTATCATGTCATGTGGTCCAGGGAGTAACGTCTGAGGTTACACACACCAGCATGGGCAATGATGGTACCAGTCTTGTACTTGCATTGGAGTGACCTGACTACCTGTGTTATGCGGCAGATCCTGGCACCCAACAGACAGCCCAAAGTGACTATTCCCTTGTCAGGGCTGGTGAGTGGTACATCAGTGTGTCTGAACATAAGTGTTGCCTATTACAAGTGTATTAGGTGTGTTGTTTAGCCCGAAGGGCAGTGACTGTGTGGCACACTGACATTGTGAACTTTGTGATATGTGGGTATTGTAGTGGGGTAGCAGGTGCGTGTGTGTTTGCTTTGGAGGTCTCTGCTGCTTAGGTAGAGTATATTTACAGCATCCGAGTATGTCAATATGTGCTAATGTGGTTTGAGTGCTGTTGCTAGAGGATATGTGAGACTGATATGTGGTGTGTGTGGTTATCTTCACCACCTGATAGACTGTGCCAGTCATGGATCAAGAGAGTTCAGCTCCCTGTATGTCTATATAGGTGCATCTCACACATATATCTGAGTTTGTCGGGAGGAGGAGAGGGTTGTCTGTGTACATGAGGCAGATGTGACATTGTGTCAATATCACAATATCCACCAGCTGGACTGAAGAGTACACACAAAACTGATCCCTGGACATGCCAGGATATTATCATGACATACTCTGTAGCCTGATCACAAAGGATCAGTAGGGTGTTAAGCAAGTAAAAGAGTATAACAGGGATTAGTGCTCATGTTTGTTAGTGTTTTGTAAAGAGGAGCTGAGAAGGAGTCCAGACTGAATCATGACACCTCCTTCAGCTATGTCATAAATATCGATGTACACCCATATATGTCCTGATTCAGGGCCAACTGTACCTGAGTGTCAATGCCAACATCATGACAGACAGGCCCATATGTACATACCCATCTCCCACTGACAATAGTCCACATCATCATACCAGGAGGTATCACATGTAGAATGGATGAGCAGCTACCCCCACTACCAAAAGCATGGCAGCAGGTGGAATACATTGATTCCCAATATGTGTCATGAACAAACTACAGAACAAACAGATCATGCACCTGAACAGTCAGCTGAGCCGCGCCCCCTACACAGGATGTGGAACCGTTGAATGTGTCACAGCTACATATGGCACTCCCCACAAGTGTTGGTGCACAACACACCATGGGAAGTCAAGTCCAGTATGCCTATGAGGTCTGATCTGCAAGGTCATGGAGTCCATCATGGTTGCAGTCATAAACAGAGCTATTGGAAGCTGACACACACACAACCCTACCAACTGTGGTATGTTCATGTGTGGATCATGGTTCCCAAACATGCTAGACTGTTTGCAAGGCAGCCACCCAGGACATACATCAATGAACACATCTACACATGTGTCACATAGACTTTGAATAGCCCTTTATCAACATCCCAGACACATGTAGTATCCACAAAACCAAGAAGCTGTGCATAAATATGTGTTGACATATGACGGAATGTCAGTGTGTCCACAGATAGATCACACAAGGTAAGGATACTGAGGTCATGTTCAAGCTGTTGACACCTGCTGACCCACATGGACCATTCCTGGAATGGCATAAAACAAAGTGTACACACATCACCATGTCCAGTCTGATGATGTCACCATCCTATAAATACAGCAGGAGAAGGGAAACCAGCCAGTAAAACAAATAGTGTGCCGTGTTAATGCGTCTCTTTCCAGTATCATAACATAGTTAGGTAGGGGTTTGAATCCTGCAAACTGTGTGTGTGTGTGTGTGTGTGTGTGTGTATGTGTGCAGTTTCCTTTGAGAGGTGTTCCCTTTTTGGAGACTGGGAAAACTCAGTAAAGGAGGTACATTCCTCTTTGGAAAGTCTGATGATGTCACCATCCTACAAATACTGCAGGAGAAGGGAAACCAGCCAGTAAAGCAAATAGTGCACCGTGTTAGTGTGTCTCTTTCTAGTATCATAACATAGTTAGGTAGGGGTTTGAATTCTGCAAACAGTGAGTGTGTGTGTGTGGGGGGGGTTGCGTGTATGTGTGCAATTGTCTTTGAAAGGAGTGCCCTTTTTGGAGACTGTGAAAACACACTGAAAGAGGTATATTCCTCTTTGGAAAGTCTGATGATGTCACCATCCTACAAATACTGCAGGAGAAGGAAAACCAGCCAGTAAAGCAAATAGCTCGCCATGTTAATGTGTCTCTCTCTAGTGTCATAATATAGTTAGGTAGGGGTTTGAGTCCTGCAAATGCTGACTGTGTGTGTGTCACTGTTGGTCAACGCGGTGTGGGTTTTGCTTTTACTATGGTATGACATAGTATGATGACAACAGTAAGTGCATTGCAGACATTAGGTATCTGCATGGCAAATATATATGTGTACATGTCCCCTCAGTCAGTACATAGGTGTGAAGCCTGCATACTACATGAATACATTTATTTCCATTGACAGGTTGTGCCACTGCTTCTCAGATTGTAGGTCACATATGTATGTATGTGACACGGCCATCCACTGTCGTGTTCTGTGGCCAAGGTCATCTGTGGCACACACACCCATGACAGTTACTTAACAGTAGTGTGAGTGAGGGTATATGCCTGGGGTATATGTCAGACATGGTCATACACAACAAAGTCTGCCAAGAATGGACAGTCTTTATAGGTGTATGACTGCTTTGTGGATATGCGTTCAGGCCTCTAATGTCTTATGTGATACACCTTGGGACTCCACAATACCTATGGATATGTGGATACCAAGGGACACATGACATAACATGGGTCTGTATGTACACAATGGTACCCGACATACATGTTGAGGGCTATCACCTGTGTGGTACTGATGGGATAGTATGTTTAGTACATGAGGATGACTATGCCATAGTTGGCATACTGCTATACAGCATGTATCACACAACAGGTATCTGTCTGTATGATACCCTTGTGTAGGATATGCGTCCCATCCAGGGAATGCATTGTAGGCCAATCCATGCATTCTCAGATTTGGATGGACACATCCCTAGTGTGTCTGCATGTACCTAAGGTGGCTATATGACACACAGGTGTGGTCACATTAATGGGTGGTGGTCATCACCACTGGTTAGTGTTATAGTGTAGCACCGGAAGGATCCAATTGATACTGGGTTCCCTACTACTGTGTGTCATTTGTCAGGACATCATCCAATGATTGCTTATAGTCATGCTGTTGAGGTTGTGTATACTACCAGACCGCAAATCATTGATGGATATTAACGGTATCACCCGCAGCATAGTGTCAACCCATGTCATACACACATCTACCCATGTTATTACATAACTGTAGTAGAATGCATACTGGCCATTGAAAGATGCAATGAGATGTTAACAATGTGTATGACAGGGTATGCCACACGTCCCATGTGTCCACTATGCATGTATATCCAGACAGTGCACACCCACCATGTTCACAGATGTACACTTGCTAATCTGTACTGCACACATCACACACGTACTGTGCACTCGCTAACACATGCTGGCAACACATCACACATCAGCCAAGTGGCACATGGGTGGATAATACATACTCAGACCTAACAGTGGTGTAAACAATGCTACATTGACAATCAGAGCTTTGATGCATAATGTCTGCTCAGATATACCTACAAGGATGTAGTTACACTTCCTTGTTGACAAGTTGCTATTATTGCTACACTGCTATAGTGTCACCCTGTGCATCAGCACCATGTTAGCCTGTCCCTCCATTGATAATGCAGATGACAGGAGGCAGCACAGGTATCATCATATGCACAGGGCGTTTTGTTGTATGCCAGAGCCTGACACTGACCCATCCAAATGACATGTCTGTGTGTGTGTGTGTGTGTGTGTGTGTGTGTGTGTGTGTGTGTGTGTGTGTGTGAGGGATAACAGTACAGCATGGGCCAATGTTGATGTAATGTGTGTGTGTATGTGTGGGCCCTAGTTGTTCGGTTAATGTGTGTCTGCATGCACACAGCTCCACCATGTGGCTGCCATATACGGTGGTTTGTGGGACAGCCACAGACTGTACCTGCTTGGCTGTACAGATCACTGTCTTTGGCCATGAACACAGTACCTGTGCCTGGCAGGGGTGCTACAGACAGTATCGGGTACCAACCCTGACTTGGTACTGTCATCAGAGGCAGAGGTATGATGATTGGACCCATGTCCCTGCTGGGACTGGCCAGAGCCACGTGCACATGGTCTACTGGGATGGACAATGGACAGGCCAGACCCAGCATTGCTGGGACTGGTACTGCCACTACGGGAGCAACTGTAAAATGTGGGCCGTCCTCGACCACTGCCAGCTGTTGCTGGCATGCGTCTGCATCGACGTTGCAACCGTCCCGCATGGTCCTGGCTTGAGGAAGACATGTTGTGGAGGGTATCTATTGTCTTCCCCCAACATCTATCAATGACCGCGGTGTACGTCCGGATGGCACTGGCAAGGTCACGGATGCTGTCATTGATAGTGGTGTAATGTGCCCTCTGCGCCCTAAGTCCCTGCCTGGTGTACCGTTCCATACATACCTGAGCCTGCATTACAGCCTGGAACATACTGGTCATCGTAAGACCTGTGAGGGCACGCCTGCCAGGGGCAATACATCCAGTGGTTCTCCCTCGAGAACCCCTGGACCTCTGCCTATGTGGTACCATTCAGGGTCTACGGCTATGGCTGCTGTGAGGGGATGCATGTGCTATGGGTACCACACTCTCCTGGTCAATGCCAACTGTGGCCATTGGTGGTGAGGGATGTAATGGCAGTATGAGTGTGCGCATAGATGGGGTTGAACGCTGTGTACTGTCGATTGGCGGACCAACGACAGACCCTGTCAAATCTCCCTGTGCCAAAATACATGTGTCATCATCACCACTATCCGTGGCAGTGGCTTTAGGTTGCCTGCTGCTTTCGCCAACCCCTACCTCAGCACCTGTGAGAGGAAGACAGGAAACACAATTTATGGTCTGCACAAGCACACATGCACACATGCACACATGCACACATGAACACATGCACACATGAACACATGAACACATGCACACATGCACACATGCGCACATGAACACATGCACACATGCACACATGAACACATGAACACATGCACACATGAACACATGCACACATGCACACATGAACACATGCACACAGGAACACAGGAACCCATGCACACAGGAACACAGGAACACATGCACACATGCACACAGGAACACAGGCACACAGGAACACATGCACACATGCACACAGGAACACATGCACGCATGAACACATGCACACATGAACACATGCACACATGCACACATGCACACAGGAACACAGGAACACATGCACACAGGAACACAGGAAGACAGGAACACAGGAACACAGGAACACATGCACACATGAACACATGTACACATGCACACAGGAACACAAGCACACAGGAACACATGCACACTCCTTACTACAGCAGATACATACACACAACAGAAATCCAAATCATACTCAATACTGGTTGAAGGTGGGTGACAGTATCACAAGGCAAACAGTCACGTCACACATGTCAGCATGCAGAATAAGTGTTGATCAAGTCCATGCAGTATGAGTGTAGACAGCCATAGTTAATGACAGTGTACATGGCTGTGGTGCATGTGTGTACATGTTCAGTGATTGCCTACACCCTGGAACACAATGTGCACAAGGACACAACATTTCTGTGCAAGTATTATAAGCTCTGCAATGTCCTGCGCACCATCACACACAGGTATACATACCATGGCTGCATGTATTATCTGTGTGTCAATGGATTTCCATGTCTGATTGCAGTGTCAGTGTCTGTAAAAGATAATTGCGGACACAGGTGTAGCACATGCATGCTATGTACACACACGGGATGAGTGGTACATGTATACATGATGGGATACCAATCCTGGACATGGCCATTGCAACAGTATGGGGTGTAGTACCATTAGCTATCATCATCATGCATCATGTGGTCACTCAAGGCCACTAAAGTGTGCTAGACCACCACCTAGCATGCTGTACCTGAACTGCAGTGCCGTGGCTAAGTTCACAAATACACAGCCATGTTCCACAAGGGTGTGTGAGGTGCCCAATAGGGAGCATTGCCTAATATGACTGTGTTATGTGTTGAGGAGTGTTGCACAGCCCCATGCTAGGCCCCTACCCCTCAGGTATATTATGTGTGGTGTGTGGATGACATGTGGGATACTGAAGTGTGACCTGGCAGTGGGTGTCCGGTTACACTATGTGTAACATGTTAAGGTGCACTGTGTATGACAAACGTTTTATGTTGTGTATATGTGTGTCAACTATGCCTATCCAATGTGCAGTACAGTGTTGCCACATTTGTGTCTGATGCTCTGTGCATTGCATGTGATTGAAGCAGCTACTGACATTACTGAGATGTTTCACGTCTCACAGCAAACATGCACAGCATGCATTATGCGTAGGTGTGTTATGTGTGCATGGCCTACACCTCACCTATGACATGCACAGTTCAATACCAAGTTTAAAGTGTTAACACACTCACCAGCATGTAACGTCTGCCCTGCTGTCACGCCAGAGGGACCTGCAAGAATATGACACAGTTTGTCAGTGGCTACAACTGTGGCATTGCTACTGTGAGTGTGCTAAACTACAGTAGAACAACAGGCATAGGTGTACAGATACTATTCAAATTATCAATATTGCACACAATAGGCAGCACAACTGCTAAACACAGTACACATCTCACACATGCATAATCTAACAATACAGGTAACAGTAGTCTACAGCTAGGGCATGTTACCTGCACACTCCATGTCACCATGCTGGGTGGCTCCGGCCTCCATGACGATACATGTGTGATGTTGTTACTGCTGTAGGCCAGGAGCCACCACACTTAGCAGCAGTTCCTCCACTCTGGTAAGGGGGGATGTATGGCCACCCCACCACCTGTGGCAAGCTGTTGTCTGTGGATATCAGACACACGCTGCCGGACATGTCTAATTAAATCACTGCATTGATGGCGTACCTGCTCATATGTCCGGTTATGCATGCCTATGTCATTTACCTGATGAACAAGTTCTTGCCACAGTACAGTATGCTCCTGCTGGTGCTGGCTAGCCCTGGAAAACAGCAGCATATAGTGCTGAACCAGGCTGTGGTGGATTTCCTGTTCCTCTGCAGCTGTGTAGCAGGGATTCCTGTGATGAGCCATAAGCCTGGAAGACAAGTAAACGATATGTGTGAGCAAGTCATGTGGCACACTTAACATTATACAGTACAGATATCGGTTAACTGCCATATATAGCATCTGTTCGTCTGTCAGAGGATACACACATTCAATACCACATATCAGTGCTCAGCCCACAACTGGCTGACAGTGCCTGCCACACTCCATATGACACACCAGTATACACTAGTACTCGGCTCACTGTTTGGGATCCAATGCACAGCCTTGCCAGGGGGGTACATATCAAGCTAATGCATGTAGAAATATGTCATCCATTGCAATGAATGTGAAGTACAGTTACAGTATAACCAGTAACCCACCCTAGTCGTTGATGCCATACCCCTACCTAACATATGTGCACAGTTGTTAATATAGCTGGCATACTGCTGTAACAGAGTATACATGTTGCTAGGTACACACGCAACCCTGCATCACACATGTGATTGCGGACATGGTACAAGCATCATTACACACACATCAGACATTCATACAACACACAAATGTATGCGGACACAGATGAGCATTTCCTGTGTACCTTACAGTACTGTGTGCCCCTACTTACAGATTCCTATGCCTGAGAAATGTAATCTGTGCAGACTACAAGAAACACACAAGACAGTGTTATCAGGGAATGTGAACATACACTGTACTGTGCTGTTTAGGCCTACAGCTTCAGGTGGTACAACAATTCAAATGTCGGCTGGATTCACCAGCAGTACCACTTGCTTCAGCCTATGATGGGACACCACAGTCGTACACATGGAACTACGTCACAACATATACCATCCTACTATGTCTGCATCCCAATAACTGACACATCTTTCTCTGGCCTCACACTTAGGACACAAACGTCCATGACAGAAACAACCTCACACTTAGCTATCAGACCGTTACAGACCTTGCACACATTCACTGTCACACTCATTCCACCTCACATAGCA